>NC_143481.1:48135195-48437695 GCF_027475165.1 Benincasa hispida | reverse complement strand
TATAAATATGATTTATATCAAGTAGAGGAGAAAACACTATAGTTGATATATGATATCAAACTATAGGTTAAGAATATAATATGATTATATTTATTATTTTATTAATTAGGCGGTTATGAGATAATTGGCCGAAGTTTTCTTCGAATTCGTGCAATAGTGAAAAGTTCAATTCAGTTCTTGTAACTGAAGAATAAAATGAAAATAGTTTTCATTTTGCAAAAGACACGCTAATTTGCTCACGGTGTGAAAGCCTTGTATCGCTTAGTGTTGAGAGCTTATACGATAATGCCCGCCTACTAAATGATCGTACACCCGCATTTTCTAAACGATCGCCCGCAATTTCTTAAACGATCGCTTACCTTTACTAGACGATCGCAGCGTGATGAGCGTAACTAAATGATTACTTACCCTTTGATAGACGATCGCTTAGCAATTACTACACGATCATGTACCCCGACCTAAACGACCAAGCACACGACTATACAATAGTCTCCCTTTTCTCCCACTTACTTGTTCGTAGTACACAATTGCTTTTCCTCCTCCCCTCTACCAATTCCATCAAAGTCCACCCTTTTGATTCTCACTCCAAGAATACTGAGGGCGTCGACTGGTGGTGTCGTCCCCACTGCCTTTTTTTCATGCGCTGCTATTCGTGTAGATGACCGTGGTGGTGCTAGGTGATTGCTTGCTAGACAAGTAGGAGCCTGAGGAGTTTCGCTCACGGTGAGACCGAGTCCTTGTGAAGAAAGTCTTCAACTAGTATGTTCTCTCGGTCTTTTGTTTTTATCTTTTAAACCATGTCAGTAATTAGTGTTTTCAATGTATATTTGTATGTTAGAATGTATGTGTGGAAATTATGTCACAATGAATTGGAAAAATCCGCTTCCGCTCATAGGTACTCTTGTATAAGAGTTCCTTCATGAGTGGTCTCCTGAATGCAAGCGTAGTATCCAAGAGTTGAAATGGAGAATAGTATCAGCCCAATACTTACACTTCCTACTCCAGGTAAAGAGTGAGATTTATTGTGATGCATCCAGACAAGGACTAGGATGTATTTTAATGCAAAAAGGTAGAGTGATAGCCGATGCTTCTAAACAGTTAAAGAAGCATGAGTGTAATTACCCTACGCACGATTTGGAGTTAGTAGTAGTTGCTCTAGCTCTTAGTTGTGGAGACATTATTTGTTTGGTGAGCATTGCAACATTTTCATTGATCACAAGAGTTTGAAGTATATCTTTGATCAGAAAGAGTTGAACTTGAGACAGAGTAGATGGTTAGATTTGATCAAGGATTATGATTGTACTATTGAGTACCATCCAAGAAAAGTGAATATGGTGGCAGATGCCCGAAGTAGGAAAATAGAACAGCCAGAGCTACTCTTTGTTCAGTACGAGGATTAGTGTTGCAAGAGTTGAGATATGCTAATGTTGATCTAGCAATTGATCAAGCAGAAGGCTCGTTAGCTTCATTTCAGGTACAATCTACCTTAGATATTGATATTTCATGTGAACAGTTAGGGGATTCCAATGTCCAAAGGATAATTGAGAAGGTAGGTGAAGGTCAGAGGACAGATTATGAGTTAAAAATAGATGGAGTCTTACTCAAGGAAGGACATAGTTCAAAGGAAGGACATAGTTCAATTCTAATGGAAGAACATAGTTCAGCTTATGCTATGCATCCAGGCAGTACGAAGATATATAGAACATTAAAGAAGTCATACTGGTGGCCAAGTATGAAAAGAGAAATAGCAGAGTTTGTTGACAAGTGTTTGATATGTCAGCAGGTTAAGCCTGAACGGTAGAGTCCAGCAGGATTACTTACCCACTTCTAGTACCAGAGTGGAAATGAAAGCATATTACGATGGATTTCGGATTTAGTTTGCCTAGAACGCCATCAGGATATGATGAATTTTGGGTAATTATTGATAGGTTGACCAAGACGACTAAGTTTTTACAAGTAAAGATCACTTTACCCTAGACAAGTTGGCTAAGCTTTATGTTGATAAGATTGTGAGCCAATTTGGAGCTCCAGTGACGAAAGTGTTAGATCGAGATCCGAGATTTACTTTAAAGTTCTGGCCTAGTTTACAGAAAGATTTGGGTATTGAGTTACATTTTAGTACAGCTTTCCATCCACAAATAGATGGTCAGCCAGAGCGGACGATTTAGACGCTCAAGGACATGCTGAGGGCATGTGTATTGTAGTTCAAAGAAAGTTGGGATACACACTTGTCGTTCATCGAGTTTGCGCATAACAACAGCTATCATTCTAGTATCGAAATCGCTCCATTGAGGCTTTGTATGGAAGACCTTATAGAACAACTATTTATGGAATGAGATCAGAGAAAGGAAACTCATAGGCCCAGAACTTGTTCAGCAGACATCTGATAGTGTTAGGTCAATCAGAGAAAATCTTAAGATAACCCGAGACAGACAAAAGAGTTATGCTGACAAGCATAGAAAAGAGTTAGAATTTGAGATCGGTGATCAGGTATTCCTTAAGTTATCTCTATGGAAAGGAATCCTTAGATTTGGAAAGAAAGGAAAGCTAAGTCCAAGGTATATTGAGTCTTGTGAGATAGTGGAGGAAGTTGGTTCAGTAGCTTACAGGTTAGATTTACCTCCAGAATTATCTTGTATACATAATGTCTTTCATTTATCGATGTTGAGGAAATATGTACCAAACCTTGCTCATGTGTTGCTAGAGCAACTAGTTCAGTTAAAAGAAAATCTAATGTATGAAGAGGAACCAGTAGAAATCCTTGACAAGAAAAAGCAGGTGCTAAGAAACAAGATGATACCTTTAGTAAAGATATTATAGAGGAATCATGGAGTTGAGGAAGCCACCTGAGAGTTTGGAGAGCAAATAAGGTGTAGATACCCTCAGTTATTCAGTTGATAGACTTCAAGTAAATTTCGAGGACGAAATTTCATAAAGGGGAGGTAAATTGTAAACCCCGAACCCTACTTTCCCTACTTAAGTATGTAACTAATAAGTTAAGTAAGATTAAGTATGAGTTAATGTTACATTGTAGGGAAAAGCTTGAGGAATGATGAAGGAAGAAGGAAAAGATTCTAAGTGTTGAGGAATATGGCTCTCAGGTAGCAATGCATTAAAACACTTAGAAAGGAAAATTTTGGCTAAGTGTGAAAGCCAAATGTTGGCATGCGTTGAGGACCTAGTTGCGTTAATAAGAAGTGCGGCAGCCGAGTGACTTGAACCTATTTGGATACATGATGAGCATGAGGCAAAGAGTAGACAGGTAAGTGTTGACTGTAAGGGAAGCCATGTGTTAGCATGGGCAATACGTCAATTAAAGGCCTTGAGAGGTTAGATGGGAAAGGAATGCGCACAGTATGGCAAGGACGTCTAGTGATGTGCGTTGGCTAAGAGAGGCAGCATACATTAACTGGTTGAGTTGCGTGGGAAGGCAAGACCATGCGATAGTGATGGGCCTCGGTGATGACGCAAAGTACACAAAGGTATGCACTGATTAGTAGACAGTGTGGGTGGCACAGGGAGCTTTGGACACATGGAAAAGGCTATGTGATGGTTAAGCAAAGGCCACGAGCAAGGGAAGTCATGTGATGGCACTAGACCAAGTGATGAATGCACGATACGTTGCTGCTATACGTTGGCCAAGGAATATGCGTTGAATGTGCCATGTGATGGTGAAATGTTTAGTGAGCCTTGTGTTGGTTAAACGGTGAACACAGTTTAGTCACCCACTCTAGTGGGCCAGCTGTCAAGATTAAGGAAACTACTTAGTGGTGGAGTTGCCAGCCTAAGATTTAAAGGAGGCATGCAGTGTTTAGTATAAAAGGGGGGCCTCAGTTCAGGAATACGGTTTGAGCAATCTACTCGTGCTATTGAGGTAATTTTAGAGCCATTCGTTTGCTTAAATGTTTTGACTCATGCTTGCTTATGTTTAAAAGAATGTTTAAGATAATCTCCAAGCAAACTAGTTTTCATGAATCCATTAACACATGCTAGTTAAAGAAGTTTATAAAGTATGACTTAAGTATTCCTATACTTATTTAACAAGAAAAATGCATTGGAAGTTTTATGCCTTATGGCAAAGATGTTTAAACATATGATTTAAACATATAAAGCATGACTTAAGTATTCCTATACTTATTTAACAAGAAACATACGTTGGAAGTTTCATGCTTTATGGAAAATATGTTTAAACATATGATTTAAGTTGCCTATGCTTACAAAGTATGATTTACTTTGAAGTATAAGTTTTATGATGATTACTAGAACCTGATACTGAAGGACAATGAGAAGGTATCTGGATAGTAGTACCTAAGGTATAACAGTACTTAGTTATAACCACATGCACGTAGGTAAAGTTGACATTGGTTGTGTTGAGAACACTCCACACCAACTAAGGTATGACGTTGAGAGATTGAGCAAAGAGGGTTCTCTCTCAACTAAGGAACATTTTAAGCTATGTTTTAAGTTGTCTTATGTTTGAAAGTTTTAAATATGAGTTTGCTTGGCAGTTTTTGGTAAAAAGCATGATGTTTATGAATTATTAGTCACTCACTGGACTAGTAGCTCACTTGTTTTTAATATTTTCTTCCTCAGGTAGGGGTCAATTCCCCAAAAGTTAACTGCATTGCTGTTTTGCCACTCAAGGACTCCAGTTTCAGAGAAGTGTTAGGAGTCTACTTGTAATGTTTGTACATATGTGTTGTTCATGCTAATGACAAGGGCTAGCTGTCGGGACCCAATGAACTCTGTATTTGTTAATGATGTAAATGTTTTGTGTGCTAAACCCTAGTTGTGTTATGTGAGTTTGAGTATCCTTAATATTGTTATTATGTATTCTAGGGATTACTAAACAAGTTAAGGTGATGGTTTGACAGTAAGTGCCGCAAAAGGGTTGGTAACTACTGTCGTCACATTTTCTTCTAGGTTAAAAGGGTAATCTGGGAGGGGGTGTGACACAAGTACCTGTAGTATAAACAATCGTGTTCTAATTCTAATTTTACAGAACATATAGAAAAACATATAGGATGGAAACCAAATATATATAACCTAATAAGCATCCTTTTGTATAGAAATTAAAAAGGAAATAGAGATCCAAAAATCGCATACCCTTGAAGACTAATCTCTTCACGATTCCTCTCCAAATTCTCGAACACAACAAACTCTTCAATCACAAACTTTCAAAAATAGCATAGAAAATTTCCAATCAACCGGACACCACTACATGGAGACCTCGATATTCCCAAAGGGTGGAGAACCGTTGAGAGTTTGTAGACTTCAAGAATAATTTTGGAAGGAGAAGAATTTCTTGGTTTTTGATAGAAAAATTACAATACCAACTTTACCAAAATTTTGCACATTTTGGTGTTATATAAAAGGATTGTGAAGATGAAAAAACTCAATCTTTCCTCTTCTATATGTTAAATGAAGAGAAATTAATGGGGGAAGCTATCAAATAACTCCTTAAAAAATTGATTCTTAAATTTAAAAGAAAAATAATTCAAATTAATATATATATATAGTTCATATTACATCACATATAAGGTAACCTTTAGTTTATTATTCTCTCATTAACTTATGAATCAAATTCATATTAATGTTTGAATCACATTCAAATATTTATTTCTCTCAAATAAAAATTTATATTATAATGTATCATATACATTATACTAATTATATTTTATTTAATTTTACTTTAATTATGTCTTATATAATCAATTCCCTATATTAATTTGAACAATTTAAATTAATCCAAAATTAATTGGATTCTCATTAATTCCAATTGAGCTAACGAAGGGACCTTATGGACCTATAGATTGAAGCTTCAATGGTACATAGAGAGACTATTCATTTTGTGGCCCATTCTTATACAAACTTTTTGTATAGAATACTCTCGTTCACATGTCTCCATATGAATGATCAGGATCATATCATTTGTAGCACTTTATAATAATTGTAACAACTATAAAGCGGGTTGTATTTCGTAGTTCACCAAGATAAGATACCCAACCTTATCCATCTACTACAGATCGTTTAGGTTATCACTTAAACATATCTAGATATATGTATCTACATACATATTTAAGTTACAGAAGATCACTTTGGAACTTAGTTTATTAGTTTTTGTAGGATAATGCAATTAAATATCAAATAAAATACCTCTTACTTTATTAGATAAATATAATGTATATACAATACAATTACAAACTACAATACCCATGAGATTTAGGACATCAACCCCAATAATCTCTCATTTTCCCTAAAGCTAGTGGGATGTACAAAATAAAAGTACAAGTATAATGTACATAAAAAAAACAAGAAACTAGGGCATACAATACGCGTTCAGTAATATCTTTCACTTGCTCTAGACTAAATGTGGCATGTTTCATAGACCCAGACTCTCCAAATGACTCTTAAACACCGTTTCCATGAAGGCATTTGTAAATGGACCAACAATGTTGTGCGCCGAAGTGATCTGCGTGACGATCACATCCCCTCGATGTACAATCTCTCTAATCAGGTGATATTTGCGTGCAATGTGCTTTCAAAACTTGTGGCTTTTAGGCTCCTCGGAATTAGTCACAACACCACTATTATCACAATAAAGAGTGGTGGGCTTGGACATGTTTGGAACTACTTCCAAATAAATCAAGAATTTCTTGAGCCAAACAACCTCCTTGGCAGCTTCACAAGCCGCTACATATTCTGCCTCTATGGTAGAGTCAACAATGCACCCATACTGGGTACTTTGTCAAACTACAGCTCCTCCATTAAGAGTAAACACTGATCCTGAAGTGGATTTCCTAGAATCTCTGTTAGTCTGAAAATCCGAGCCAGAGTATCCTATAAGGATCAAGTTCTTAAACTCATACACAAGCATGTAGTCCCTCGTTCTCCTAAGATACTTAAGGATGGTTTTAATGGTTGTTCAGTGATCTAATCCTAGATTAGACTGATATCTACTGACTATCCCCACTGTATAGCGGATGTCAAGTCTAGTACATAACATTGCATACATCTGGCTGCTAACAACCGATGCATAGGGGATCCATCTCATTTCTTCAACTTTTTAAGGTGTCTTGTGACACTGTTTCTTAGACAAAGCAACTCTGTGCTTAAAGATAGTAAGCCTCTCTTGAAGCGTTGCATCCTATATTGACTTCACAAGCATCTTGTCAATATAGGATGCCTAAGACAAGGTTAGCATTTCATTCTTAGGATCTCTAAAGATCAAAATGCCCATAACAAACTGCGCCTCTCCCAAATCTTTCATTTGGAATTGGGCCGCCAACCACTGTTTGTTGTCAGTCAGTAGTCCTACATCATTCCCAATGAATAGGATATTGTCTACGTATAACACTAAGAAAGCTATGAAACTGTTAATTATTTTCTCGTAAACACAAGGTTCATCAACATTTTAATCAAAGTCATAAGATTTGATTGCATGATCAAATCTTATATTCCAAGATCAAGAAGCTTGTTTTAATCCATCAATTGACCAATTAAGCTTGCAAACCTTTTGCTCTTGACCTTGGATTATGAATCCCTTTAATTGTTGCATAAAGATGGTCTTCTCAAGATTGTCATTCAGAGAGACAATCTTGATGTCTATTTGTCAAATCTCATAGTCATAATATGCGACAATAAACAGGAATGTCCAGATAGACTTTAACATGACAACAGATGAGAAAGTCTCCTCATAGTCAACTCTTTCAATCTGGGTATAACCCTTTTCCACCATTTTGACCCATCGTTCATATGCCTCCCCAACATTTCAGGCTACACTGGCAGCTGGGACTTGAGAACACTTCTCAACCAGGACGAATCACAGGTCATTGATAATAAGTACAGTGCTAATGATATTTTTTCAACTCGTATAGTTATCACCGTTTAACCTATCAGCAGAAAGCATGCTTAAAGTAGTGCTCCTCGTTATGAAATTGTTGAAACCATATAATTTATTTATATTAGTTGTGCATTACCCAATTAAACAACCAATCAATTTTGCAAAATTCTAATGTACTCTATGTGATATCTATTTTGCAATGATGCTTCAGTGGGACAGGGTAAAAGCTGCGTAGGGTGATCAGTTACCTATATATATATATATATATATCAAATTATATGTTATACCAAATATAACATATAACCTATAGTTCATAGTATTCTCTCATTAACCTATGAATCAAATTCATGTTAATGTTTGAATCATATTCAAATATTTATTTTTCTCTTAAATAAAATTTTATATTATAATGTATCATATATATTATACTAATTATATCTCATATAATTTTACATTAATTATATCTTATATAATTAATTCCCTTTATTAATTTGAACAATTTCAAATTAACCCAAAATTAATTTCTCATTAATCCCAATTGAACTAACAAGGGGATCTTATAAATCTATAGATTGAAGCTCCAATGGTATTTAATAAACTAATTAAACTCTTTAATTAAATTAACCAACTTTCATTAATTTTCGGTCACTTCACTAAAGACCGATAGTTGCACTCTTCGCACTATAGATATATTTTTATGTCTATTGGATATAACTAATCAACAATGCATCGAACCTTCACAAATTACTTGTAAGTATAACTAGGCCAAAATTACCATTTTGTCTCTATATTTACATCTCTAATAAACAATAAGTTATAGTCCAACTATAACCAAACCCCTCTCGGGCCAAAAGAAGTTGTGGCACCACATTGTTCAAACCTTAGAATCAACCTCTAAGGGATTAATTTCTCTACTTACTCTAACTAAAGAGAAAAAATGAATTCATTCTTATATAGTTGGGTTCTCAGCTCCCTAATCAGATGAATCCCAAAATGGTGCTCTCTAATCAGATGAATCCCAAAATGGTAGGCATATTGAGTCGGCAAAACAAGTCACTCTCACCTATACAAATCAAAGGATTGTCTTCATAGGCAGGAGTTCACATGATTGGTTTGCAATAGTGATATATAAAGAGAATATTCATGTCGTGATCCAATCTTATACAAACTCTTTGTATAAAATACCTTCGCTCACATGTCTTCACATGAATGATCAAGATCAGATCATTTGTAACACTTTATAATAATTGTAACTACAAACCGTTTAGGTTATCATTTAAACATGATCCAACTACATGTATCTACATAATGTCAAATAAAATACCTCTTATTATACAGACATCAACTCCAACAAAGTCAAACTTACTCATTTTCATCATCTCAACACTCAAATTACAATTCAAATGCTCCATTCCTATAAATTAAACATAAAAATGCATAGAATAAGTGGATTTCTTAGTCACTTTGTGAATACTTTTCGGTAGCTTCAGACACCTTAGGACGAGCGACAACGCCGTCGTACAGGCAGCAGCACCTTCGGACAACAGCACCTTTAGACAACAGCGGCAACACCTCGGAACGATTGGTTGGGTTTATTGAGTTTTCTGAGTCATTTTGATTGAGTTTTCTGGTTTTTAGAAGTTCGTTGGGTTTATTTTAGTTTGCTTCTTGCGAAAATTGTTGTTGGTTGGGTTCATTTTCCATTAACGTCACTTGCGAAAGCTGTTGGTTGGGTTTATTTTCCATTGACGTGAGAGAATGATAAAATCTCTCACAAAATTTGTGTTATTAAGAACAATTCCTCACTTAAGGACATAATAGACATTTCACATGTCCATTTGTGTCAAAGGTTGATCCAAAACTCTTCTTTAGGCCCCATGAAATTGTCCTTTTTGGCAATTTTCCCAAATAAATTCACTAGGGCAAAAATGGAAAAACTGACACCTACTTTGTCTTGGGTTTAGGAAAAATTAAGATTAAAGGACATTTTGAATCTAATAATTATTTTCAAAAAATGGTATATGATAGGTTTTTGAACATTCAAACTCATTTGATACAAACCTGTTGAATTCTTGTTACCTTAAAGCTACTTTAGTTTTAATTTAATTGTGAATTTTTTTTAACAGTAACCACTTGTATGCCTAATAAGCTCGATTTGACCCTAATTTTAATTTAAAATTTTACCCAATGATTTGCTAGTTGAGCTAATACTACTTGTCTATAGAAAAAAATTGAAACCATAAAATATGAAATAGGGTCCTGCAAAGAGTGAAACAAAAACACTAAACTCCGCCTATAAATTAAACATACTCGGATGTTTATATTGTCACATAATTGCTAAATATTATGGTAGGATAAAACTAAAAGCTACTCCAAAAGCAAAGAGATTGCGTTGCATATTATTGTTTATTTTGAACATTAAAGAAAAAAGAAAGGGAAAAGTGACATTTGGAGAAAACTGAAAAGGGGATCACATGCTGTGTGCTAATACTTTGTCAGCTTCCATGGGAATAGCAGCAGCTCCCAAACACGTGCCCAACAACTTAAAGCTGCCCAGCTACCTTACGCAGATGGCCTTCAGGTCTGCCTCAATCAACAACAAAAAAAACCTGACTTCCTACACAAGAAAGAAAGAGACAACTTATCATTCACAAGCTGGATGTGCATATATTTGCAAGTTATTGTGTGTGTGTTGTTTCATGTTTCTGAGTGTTAAAAATAACAAAAAGCTGACTGACTTAAGTTACTGTCTACACAAAAGAACAAAGTAATGATTCACTAGTTTCTTGTGTTGTCATGTTTCTGAGTGCTAAACACGTTGCATTTACAATCAAATACCAATAAAGAATGGAAAAGATCCCATGGGGTTTCTACGTCAGTCCTTACAGTAGTATTCAAGATAATTGAAACTTACCACAACAGAGGGGCTTCTAAAGTCCTAGGTTCAAAACTCAAGTGAAAAACACTTGTGTTCTCCTTGGAATGGAGTTGAGAGATTTTTAATCCCAAGAAGTGGGCTGAATCATATGGGGCCTCAAGCCCATCCGAAATTAATTCAAATGTGAGAAAAATTTACCAAAGAGATGCTGATTTCGTTTTTTGAGATTTATGCTCATATTCTTCCAAGTTCCTTAAAATAACTTTTAAGTTTCTAACTTTCAAAAATAAAAACAAAATTCTAAAAACTACCCTATATTGGGAGAAAGTAGATAAGAAAACGAACTTGTGGGGGTACAAACAGTAATTATAAACTTAATTTTAAAAAAAAAAATTAAATATTTTTTTAAAAGAAAATTAAAATCTTTCTTGTATATGAAAAAAGATGATGATTATGGTGATTCAGTTGTTTGGGTCGGATGGCCATTATAGTGACGATGTGATAATGGCCATACCACTTCAAAATTCAAATAAGAGAATTAGTAATCTACTATTTTCTCCTATGCAAGTTTCAGGGGGATGCCATCAGATGAGTTAATAAAAAGATCATAAAGAGCTTTTTCTTTTACCATTTTTAGAGCTCATCCTTAGCTTCTGAATCTGGCTTTGAGTCCTTGGGCTTTGAATCTGCCTCTGTGTCCTTGGGTTTTGTATCTGCCTCGGCGGTTTTATCACGGTTTGTCTCGATAAAATTTATGATGTCTTCCTTGGATCTATCACCGCTATACTCGACCAGCTTTCCGCTTGCTGACCTGAAGTATATAGTCGGGTAACCTTGGACATCAAATTCGCCATCTGCAATGTCATTTGCCGTGGCATCCTAACAATTTTGGGAAATGAAACGAATCAAACCACAGTTTAATGAATTGAGTCAAAAAGGTTGGATTTGTCCAAGTAGACCCAGAAAGTTTATAGCGATCAGTTATAATCATAGAGAGACATAAGCGAAATAAATTATTGATCAAATACATTCATCAAATATGCAGATAATAACCCTTTATAGAAAAAAAAAGGAAAAAAAAATGCAGATACCAGCTAGAAATTCATACAGGACAAAAGCAATTCAACTTAAAATAAAAAGAGATTTCAAATAATCTACTGATGTCCATCTATAGCATAAAGGATTCACAGGCAATAACGTGGGTAAAACTTAGAAACTAGTACATGCATTTATCGCAAGAGGCAAGACTAGAGCAAAAGTCTTAAGAGATTCACAGGAAACGGATCTTACAAACTTGGCAATGACGACATCAGGATCGCTTTCATATGAGATAGCCACTTCCTCTAAAGTTGGAGCAAGTTTTTTGCAGTGCCCGCACCATGGAGAATAAAATTCCAGTAAAACTGCCCGATGAAACAAACCAGTTAATGACCTTGCCGTAACAACAAGAGAAGGTTAACTAGAAATATGAAAAAAATATATATATATGAAATGAATGTAAAAGTTCTTGTAATAAGCTCACTTTGAATCATTCAAAATGAAAAATAGGTTTGTAATAAGGTTCTACCAAAATTTCAATTAAACATCAAAATGAAATAATAATAGATATTGAAAAAGGAAAACGGTTTTGATTGAAGAACCAGTTTTAAGTATGAAATGGCAAATATTCGAAGTAGTTTCAGATTACAGGCCAGTTTAATGATTCAAATATTCAAAATCAAGAATCAAGAAAAATAAGAAGAAAAATCTTTCCAACTAAGATAGAAATAGTAATCAGTTTTTTTCTTTGAGCACATTGTAATTAGTAATAATTTGCCTAGTTAGTAATCATCAAGTGAAATTAACGATTTCATAATAAGAAAGTCTCGGCCTAGTATAAATGTAATGCTCCATATGACCAAACATACTGAGAACTCATATTGAACGATAAACACTGCCGTACCATTTTTTCCAGATTTCAAGACTACATCCTTGAGGCTATCAGCAACAACCACTTTCACAGGTTCATTGTTACTCTCAGGAATGGGTTCTGACTTGATGAATTGTGGCACATTGCCGTTCTGCAGTATCAAATTCAGAATGAAAAACTACCAAATATAGTTCCAAAAAGAAAAAAATAAGAAATTTTTCAGAATATCAAAAAAATAATATTATGAAACCATCGTTTCTTACACCCAGAAAAAGAAAAAGAAAATTCGAACTTAAAATAAAGAATCTGAGCACCATGTCATGCAAACGTATCAACAGTATGAGAACGAAAGAGTTTGACCTTGTAATCCTTCACCCAAGGAGCAATCTGATCAGGCTCCACATTGAATTTCACATATTTAAACCTGTCATTTTTTTGAACAAGAAGGACAGGCACTTGATCTTCCTTGAGTCCAAAATACTGTTAATGAAAACCAATAAGGTATTAAACATGTGAGTCATAATGGAGAAAGCAACTTAAATAGCCACACAAAACAAAAAAGAATACAAACGTTTAGAGCAGCTTGACTGGATTGGCTGTCTCCAATTAGGAAACTTATTCCCTCTCCTTTGTACTGTTCAGCAACTTCACGGTACTTGGATTTCAAAGAATCAGCGACCTCAGTGGTGTAATTCAGAAAAAACATAGCCTACCCAACAAAACAGAAAAATATATATCAAATCTCATTACTGTATCCATGGAAAATATTCATTTTGAACGCCAAAAGGAAAAATAAAATCCAAAAGCTGTTTGAGAATGAAAGATAACAATGAAATTGTTAAAGTATTGATATACTTCTAGCTTTTGAGTTCAGGGGTGAATTAATAGAAGAAAATGACATGAACTAGATAAGACATTCATTAATTGAACAGTAGAAAAGTGAGCTATATACATTAGTGCACAATTAGCTGAATGCAGACAATGGAAACAATTCTTCAACTAAAGAGGAGAACGGTTCTCACAGCGAATCATGTGTCCCTACCTTATCATTAGAACTGGAGAAGAACTTGGAAAGGTATACGTGATTGCTGGGATCATTATTGAATTCTGTTACTGTGGGAATACTAGATTCTTCAATGAACTTCTCCAACTTAGCTGCATCAAAATCCTGATTTCATAGTTCCAATAAGAATCAGCGAGGAAAAATTAAATCATAAGCCAAATCTACAAATTTTAGTACAGCAAATTGAAAACTCTGGTACCTTAAAATCAACAAATTGTTCATCGAATGGCTTGAAAAGCCTAACGACTGGGCCAGATACAGATGTTTCTCCACGTGGAAGTAGCTTAGCATCCAAAGTGTGGCCAAAATCATAGTCAGAACGCAACTTCTCAGCCAAAGCAATGTAGTTATCAAACTCTTCTCCAGAAAGCTTTGGAAATATCCCAACCTGCAAAGCCAGAGAAAAATTAATTTTCTTAGCTACTATAGAAAAATGTAACAACACAAAATTGGAAAGAAAGAGAGGAGAAGTGATCTAGTTCATACAATGAAAACATTCTTGATGAGATTACTAGCATCATCGGCAGATTTTATTTCAGCAGATGCAGGTCCACTTTGCTTCTTCAAGTAGTCAACAATACCATCTGCATCGCGAGGTCCCTTGTAATCTTGACTTGATTTGCCCCCATTTCTGAGTATCTTAATGGTGGGGAAACCCCTAATTTCAAATTGACTTGCCAGGTCTCTGTTTGACTCTTCATTTGCATCAACTTTGGCTAAAACAATTGGAGGGTCGTGACTGCTCAGAACAGAGGCAGCTTTTTCATACTGTAAACAAGGAAAAGATTAAATAAAGCCATAAGCAACAAGATCCCAAAGGATAATTCAACATAAACAGCTGAGAACGAGAATATGAAAACTGGTTTACCTCTGGTGCCAGGTTCTTACAATGCCCACACCTACAACATTAGGAGAAGACGTTAAGGGTAAGCTCAATAACAATTCATAATGTAATAACAAAAAATTCAAAACATCATTAATATGATTAGAAGGTTGAAATCTGCACCAATTCCTTAAATCTCCACTGCTTCTCAAAGGGGGAAATGTTCCAAAAGGAAGGACATCCCAAGGAGAAGAAGTCAAATATATACATAAAAAACCAATTAAAGAAATGCTTTGCAGTGATTTTGAACATGATCCTCTTGTGAGGATCTCAATTTTTTTTGTTGTCATTCTTCCTTTTATTTTTTTTCAGATTTGTCTAATTCAGAACCCAGTCAACTACGGAGAGAATTCCCAAATATTCATTTCAAACATATATTCTTTCAGTAGAAATGAATATTCAAGAATCCTCAAGTAGTTTACTACAAACTCAATCACACACAATACAGAACAAAATAAACGGACACACATTATTTCCCAGATGCTAATTTCAAAATAACACCACCAAAACCCTTTAGCAACCATGCAGTAAAACCGACCTAAAGAAACAGAGATTTTACATGAATCAAAGAAAATAACCCTAAGAACACGACAACAAAAACAAATTGATCTCACAAAAATCAATGAAGCCACATAGCAGCGATGAAAAAGATCTGAGACGGAAACTTGACCAAGGACAAGAACAAAATGACAATCAAGAAAACCAAAAGAAAGAAGAAGAAAACCATACCACGGGGCGTAGAACTCAACGACGATGAAGTTATGCTTGGAAACAACATCGGAGAAGTTAGAATTGTCCAAAGTAAGAACAAATTCCTTCGCCTCAGCCTCTTCCGCGTAGATCTCAATGAAAGAAGCAGAAAATAGAACAAAAGCAAACACAAAGAACCGAAACAAAGATGAAGACGCCATTGTCAATGCACTGAAAGAAGCTCTCCGTAAACGATATTCAGAGAGGTTCAGTCCGTGAAGGGGGTTTTAAGGGGTACCGGCTGAACGAGTTTTTTCTTTCCTTTTTTTAATTATTTTTAATATTCCAGCTAAATGAATTAGATAAAGAACGATACAAATATGGTACTCGCACGTGACTTTCGTATGAGTCATTGGATCTATACTTAATAAAAATCAATACTCGCGCTACATGTGGACAATTTGCCACGTGGAGTGCTCCTATTGGTTAAGTCATGTCATTTGTATTTGTTTTTAATCCAAGGATTCTAACGCTTGGCGATTAAATCGCCTATTAATCTTACGAATGTTTCGCTGCGGAAAGAAGAAAAACTGTGTACGGCTGTAAGAAGATTTTGAAATGTCAAATTAGCCAATTAATGACGTGGCGACTATTCAATGGAGTTATTAGTTGAAAATATCTGGTCAACTAAATCTGATTTGTTATTTCATTTTGCTTTCAGTGGTCTTGCATGTACTGGAATAAAGCTCCTTTAGATTTTGGAGTTAAGTTTATCGTGTTATTTAATTTCAAATAATTCTATTTTGTTCACTTGAAACGGTCCTACAGATATTTCCTTATGAAGGAAGGTAACGGCCTTAAAGAATTAGATGCAATTTTTGGGTAAAATAAAGTAAGAATATAAAATTAAATTATAATAGGTAAACAACCGCCTATATTTACTCTTTTTTTAACCGTTATTTAGGTGAAATGCACATTTCTATTATAAATTATGAGCATTTATGGATTTTTCTTTTTGTGAAAATATTAGATTATAATTGTAGGGTAAAAGACTTGAATTTTTGACAGATAAGGGAGGCTGTATTAAAAATAAATAAAAAAGGGAAAAAAGCCAATATTTGTTATCCTTTATTTTTCTTTTACCAAAGGTGAAAGTACCAAGAGGTCCAAAATCATATAGTAACCATAAACGATAGTATTTTCAAGATTAATGTATAGCAATATTTTTAAAGAATTGTAAATATAGCAAAACTTATAAATGATAGATTCTATCGCAAGAGCTGTATTTAAATTTTATTATATCTATAAATTCTTCTACGTTGTACTATATTTACTAATACTTTAGACACGATTACTATATTTATAATCGTCATTAACTATCTACTTCACGAACTTCTATAATCTCAATTTCACCTTTCAATTTTGAATTACATATTTATTTATTTATTTGAGCACAAAACAAAACTACACATCCTTATGAGCAACAAGAAAAGAAAAATCATTTGAATACAAAGAAATAACCCATGAAGGAGAGTACTTGAGCCATAATGCGCTCATACCCGATCTCCCCGACCTAGCCAAGTCATGTGCAATGGAGTTAAAGGAGCGAGGCACATGATTTTGTATTATATATTTAATCTTCATTGTTAATGTCCAAAATAATAATAATAATAATAATTGCATCAATTGACATAATATACGTGCATCTACTCCTTTTGAAGTTGGTTGTACTCGCAAGAGAGATAACTTGGATACTATATTCTTGGTGTGATTAGCTTGGATTAGTCTCTCAAATTTAAGTATTGCTTCTTTTTTGTTATTTTTTCTTTTTTTCGATTAAAAGGTTAGAGGTTCAAATTATCCCATTCTATAAGTCATATTCAATCTACACCTTCTTCAAATTTCGTTCGACCGATATCATGCAAAACTAATTATTTGAGTCAATCAAATTTCTATATTTTCATTAGCCAATCAACTTAGACCATTCATTACGATTACCTTTGAAAATCATCCATACATCAATTCTCAAATGCTTTTACATACTTCTTCAAATGTCGGTTCAAAATGAACGGTTAAAATAAATGTGTGAAAGATTCTCAATAAAATTATTACTAATAATCTAATTTATTGATTTATGAGAATTTATGCATTTAATTGATATAATTTCAAGTTTCACTCGAGGTTTTTTCAAACGAAATGTAATGGAATGTGTAAATTGATAAAGTTATAAAAATGAATAGTTTAAATTGATACTAATAACTTATAGAAATACAAGTTATTGTAACTCTTTATTTAGAATAATTAGGAAAATTCATAGAAAAATACATTAAATTGAAATAAAATTCATGTAAATAAATAGGTTTTACGTTCATGCATTTACAGAACCTATTATCCTGGAAATTAAAAAATCTAATATCTTTGAACGTAAGATTTTTATGAAAATAACCAAAAATCAGCTAAGGAAACAAATGTAGCAGTCATGGACACATAAAAGGATCAGATCAACTTCAATCTTGCACGCGAAGAACTATGCGTTGAGCAGAAAATGAAGAGAAGAAAACAATAAACACATGAGCAATGGACGTCACATCAAATGCAAGTTGGTAGTTGATTTGAACCAATCACACCAAAACCAATGAATCTGTGACGTGAGGATTCAGTGCAGCAGGACATAAAATTAAATACAATGTGTCAAATCATCATTTGAAAGAGGCTAAGAAACTTTCTTTTGACGCCTATAAATAGTCCATCGAGATTCAAGCTAAGTGTTAGGCTTTCTACCAAGAGATTGGCCAAAATTTTGCCCAACTTCCTTCTTATTTCCACCATTGTCTTCAACCTCGAGCTTCTCTTTGAGAAATGCTGAGTGGGAGCTCCGTCTTCTTCTCAGAAAAAATGAGAGAGCACCACCATCTTCCATTGTAACCACCTTGAAGTAGCCATCATCCAAATTAAAGGAAGCAAGACGTTGCAACCAATGGCTTGTTATTTCCATTTTTGAACTTTGCTCCATTTTTCTTGATATTTCAATTTGTATTAAGATCTTGAGATTCAAAAACTTGTTATTACTCAATATGAATATGATTTCCATTATCTCTCATTGATCCATGTTTTTTCTTTCCTGCATCATGAACAACTAAATTTCTAATGGGTTGAGAAGATTAAAACTGATATTCCACAAGTTTTGCATAAGTTATAGTTCATCTTGTTTAATGTATGCTTAATTTATTGCTTGAATCCATCTAACAAATCGATTTAAGTAGAAATAATCAATTGCTTGATAGAGTAAATGGTTGTGGACTTCATTAAACAAGGAAAGTAGCTTTAGAGATAAAATTAACTTTTTGTCTAAAATTAATTTGAGCATGCATCTTAAAGATAAGATAAATATGTCATGAAATATCGAGAGGTGAATTCTTCATTTTATGAGTTAATGACATGAATGTATAACTTATGCATTACTTAGGAGAATGTTAGTGAACATTCTCAACCATACTTTGTCAATTACTTAGGAGAATGATGCACGCTACTTTGATTGTTATTGCATCTGCCACCAATACCATCATTTCCATCATACCACATATCATCACCTTCACTCACACTCGATGCATCATCACTCCACTTACTTTCACCATTCATCATCAACCATTTTTACCTCGCCTGTAATTAATTTTTCATTTTAGTTGTAGGAAAAAAAAACCTCTCCATGCATTAAGTAGTAATCTTTGCGTTAAGGTCATTCATTGAGTTCAAGGACATTTTAGTGTAAGTCCCCGTGTTCGAACCTTGACTCACCAAGAAACTTTGTTTAGACTTATAACTGGGTTTAAGTAGGAAAAACTTGTGTTTAACTTAGATCATTTATTTACTAGAGCACAACATAATACAATAATTAATCATATTGTTCTCGTCATCATTCTCATATGCAACAGATACAATTATTAGTTCGTGGTTTAAATTGATACAATCTTTGAAGTTTATAATTAAATAAAGATCATATCAAGGGAAATTTAATAAATGAATAGTAATTTGAAAAGTGGGTCCCAATGAATTATGTTTGATTTTGTTTATCCTGCTTTTCGTACTTGTAATAACACACCATTGTCCAATCTGTAATCAAAACATGCAAACAGATTAACGAACAAAGGACGATCAATCGATTTGTATTTCATAATTACGTTATCGTTACTATTACCATTAGTGTACTGTTACAATATAAGAAGTATGAACCTGTCACATTTACGATTGTTGTTACTGTTACCTTTACTATTTAGGGTAAAACGGTGATGGTAACAATAAATGTGGTATATTTATTAATTCTAAGTAAACGTTATCAAAAGTAATCCAATTACATTTCCAATGTTGGTCCATTATGATTGATCTATAAATGGAATTATATTATGATTACATCAATTTTTATTATGGATTGATAAACGTGATCTAAGTACAACTGACGCAACAATTTAAAACTAAAGTAAAACCAATGGAAATTCTATTTACATCCTTTTGTCTCTCTAGGGTTCACTGCTGCCTCTACGGTTCGTGGTGTAGTTGACCATCGTGGGTCGCCACTTTATACAACGACGATCGTCTCCGCTAGGGGGCTTCCGACGATCGTCTTCTACGAGTTTTGCGACTGGTGACGTTCGTTCGATCTTATTGAGGTTGGGTTTCCACGGGTTTCGACGATCTGTTGATGTTCATTCGTTGATCTGTTCTACGGGTTTCTACGGGTCTTCGTCGGTCTATTCATCACTCGTCTACATGCCGCCGGTCATCTGGGTTCCTGGATTCAGCCGCCGTGTTTACGACTGACTTGTTAATTCGTGGGTTTACGATTGGTCATCTGTTGACTTGTTGACTGGATTCGGTCATCTGGGTCATCTAAGGTCTGTACGGGTTTCGGTCTGTACTTGTTGACTTGTTGGTGACTTGTTCTGGTCGACTTGTTGTGTTTCGATAGCAGGCAATTTATTGGTAGACAGTGACGATCTTCTTGAGGTGTGGGTTTAACATGGTGAGAGCTGGTGATGATGGTGCGTAAGCGGTCGCCTCTAAGATTGAAAGAGAATAATGGAGGGCGAGTTGCTCGTCAACCCTTTCGTCTGCTTAGAGCGGAGATTAATTTGGGATTGGGTGCTCGTTCTTCGGAGGTGAAGAATTTTGGGTTGTTTGACGGTCGATCTGAGGAAAGTGAAGGGTCTGGTGTGGGGAGTGTTGAGTTGAAGAAGGAAATTGGGGTTGTGAGGGTTGAATCGGGTGGGCTAGGTATTGTGTTAGTTGATAGGCAGGAAGTGAAAGGGGTGTTTGGGAGCCTTAAGAATGTTGGGGGCCCAGATGAAAATCGGGTTGTGAAGGGTGTTGAGTTAGGCCTTGAGGGAGTTGGAATAAGCGGGCCTTATGGGAGTGGGCTGAGGCTGAGTGAAGGGAGTGGACTGGTGTAGGAGAAGCTGGGGAAAAGGTCGATAGACATGGGGGCTTTGGTGGGTGGGCCGCGTGGTGCTGGGTTAGAGTTGGGAGGCTCGAGGGGGCAAAAGTTAGATAGTGAGGAGGTTTCACGGGTTAGGCTTTGTGGAAGTGAGGGTCGATCGGTGGACACTTAGGTTCTTTGTGAGCTTGAGGAGCCGGTTTAGCTAGGGTGGTTTGGTACAAAGTTGGATCGGTTGGAGGAGGAGTGTGGTTCTGGTGTGTAAAACCCGAACCTTACTTACTTTAAGTAAGAGTAAGTAATGTGATGTCTTCTAATGAGTTAAATGAAGCCATGTTTTAGGAGGAATAGATGAT
Organism: Benincasa hispida; assembly: GCF_027475165.1. NCBI lineage: Eukaryota > Viridiplantae > Streptophyta > Magnoliopsida > Cucurbitales > Cucurbitaceae > Benincasa > Benincasa hispida. The sequence continues at coordinate 48,416,645 of NC_143481.1, read as the reverse complement.
GGAAGCAAGAAGAAATAAGCTCTTGTGTAGCTAAGTGTAAACCCCGAATTCTAAGTTTCCTAAACAAGCACGTTTAGCCAAAGAAATAATATATTAAATATCTAATAAGTGGAAATCTATGTGTATTTATAGGAGTTGTGGAGAAAGGAAAAAGAAAAAAAAAATATTAAATGAGGAAACTCATTTATAGGTTTTGGCTGGAGGCACTAAATATAGGATAATGTGGCGGTTAATCCTTGAACTCGGGAGGCAGCACGAAGATTAAAAGGCAGAGGAACTTCAAAAGTTTGGTTTCCGTAATCTACATGAGCAAATTTAGTAAATTTGGTGCCATTTGAAAGCTGGGAGGATATAGTTTTCGAGGTTGTCTTGCCGGAGAAAGATTGCAGGAGAAGAAGAACAAAAAGGGAGGAATTTGCAGAAGAGGCAGAATCTCGAAGTAATTTTTGACTGAAATTTTAAGATAAGGAATTAACTCAATTCTCAACATATTTGTGGAAGGAAGTTTCTTCAAAAGAGGTCTGGATTTTGAGTTATGAATTTTTGAAGTTGTAATAGAGAATCTATGCATAAGCAGACAACTTCTTGGGAAGAACAAGCAAACAGCTCACCGTGGAGAGTTATAGTGAGATATGGAGAATAAGGATCTCACTTATGAAGGAAATCTCGCTAATTTTGTGATGAGGATCTTGCTCTAGAAGGAAATCTCGCTAGAAATTGGGCTGAATCTCACTGGTATGGTGAGTGTCGCTAGGTTGAAGTTTGTTGAAGAAATGTTTGATCTCACTCATGAAGATCTCGCTCATAATGAGGATCTCGCTCATGAGGAAGAATTCACTCATGATGAGTATCTCGCTAATAAAACTGTCGTTGATGATGAAAGTTCCTAAGTAATTTAACTGGAATTATGTCTTTTCAGGCCAAGAAGAGCTAGAAGAGGCATATAACCCGTTAAGAGGCCAACGAGCTGTGAATGACTATGTGATGATTTAATGTTTTAATGATTTAGAAACTATGATTTCTTTGAAGTTATTCTCATGCTAAATTTTATGTGATTCCAAGCAACTTATCTCTATGAGTGAAAGCATGATCAATGCATGATGTTTACTAATGTATGAGTTTTCCGAGTATGTTTTCCATAACTAACGCATGCTAGTGGTTTTTACAAGCTAGTTCAACATGATTTAAGTTAACTTATTTTACAAAGTGTGAAGCATGCGTTAGGAATAAGCTAAGGTTGAATGAAACTTGATGTACTATGTTTTAAATACCTAAGGTTGTCAAAGTACATGCGTTGGTATTTCTAAACATAATGAAAAAGGATACTGAAGGTAGGGAAGGTATCCTAAAGAGTTTTCTATGCTATATTTGAGAGTTATTCTTTTAATGCTCTTCGAGGACTTGATAGCCTAAGTGAGCCGGATACTGAAGGTAAGAAAGGTATTTGAATAAATGTACCTAAGGTGTTGACGGTATATAGAAAACTCCATGTGTACGTAGGCAAGTCTGAATGAGAGGCCGAAGTATGAGTCTCTTATAAATGTACCTAAGGTGTTGATGGTACATAGAAACCTCCACGTACACGTAGGTAGTTATTAATGAGAGGCCGAAGTATGGGTCTCCTTGTCAAGTACCTAAGGTATAACGATACTCAGTTATAACCACGTGCACGTTGGTAATACGACGTCGAGGGATTAAGGAAAAGGGTTCTCTTTGACTAAGGTTGACGTCGAGGGATTAAGCAAAAGGGTTCTCCTTGACTAAGGTTGACATCAAGGGATTGAGCAAAAGGGTTCTCCCCGACTAAGGTTGACGTCGAGGGATTGAGCAAAAGGGTTTTCCCCGACTAAGGTTGACGTCGAGGGATTGAGCAAAAGGGTTCTCTCTGACTAAGGTTGACGTCGAGGGATTGATCAAAAGGATTCTCCCCGACTAAGGTTGACGTCGAGGGATTGAGCAAAAGGGTTCTCCTCAACTAAGGTTGATGTTGAGGGTTAGATCTAGTAGTTCACTCTCAACTAATGATAAAGGCAGTCATATCTTCTCCTAGGCTATATACCAGCAAAGGGAGGCCGAAGTATGGTTCTCTTGGCCGGTAACAGACGTTGGGAGCTAGAGCAATGTATGCTCGTTCTCAACTAAGGAATAATGATGTTTAATGGTGGTTAAAAGTTGTTATCAATGTTTAAGTTTAAAGGAAGTTGTTTGAGATGCCCATCGATATATTTTTAAAGAAATCGACGTAGAGATCTCCCCTAGCCATAGTTCAGTATGAGGAGATCGAAGTAGAGGTCTCATTTGGCCATGGCTTGGCACTGGGAATTAGAGCAATGAATGTTCATTCTTAGCTAAGATTCAAGTTTCAGATGCAATGGTTTTAAAGGTTTTATGTACACGTTTGCTTGGTATATTTTAGTTCCAGTATTATGTTTTCAAGCTTTCAGTTTAAGCATGAGATTTATGTTTTTATTAAGTCACTCACTGAGCTTCTAGCTCACGTTTTCAAATGTTTTCCTTTTCAGGTAGCAGTCAGTTCCCAAAATACTTTTCTACTGCTGCTCTGCCACTCAAAGAATCAGGTTGAAGGAAGTGTAATTGAAGACCTGTATTAGTTAGTACACATGTGTCTGTCTAGTGACTAGTATTCTAGATGGGGCTCACTAAGTTGTAATATTCATGTACGAACAATGCTGCGAAACCCTGTAATGTAAATGTGTTAAGTTCTGAGTTAATATGTTGGTATATTGATAATATGTACGTATTTAGGGTTTGAGTAAAATTTAATAGGTTAGATAGGCAGTAAGTGCCAGCAAAAGGGATGGTAACTGCTGCAATCACCAATCCATCCAGGTTAAGAGGGTAATATGGAGTGGGGTATGAAAAGTTGGTATCAGAGCAAAAGATTTTGGGAAGAAAGGGGAAAAGTTCATATATATAAGTCTAAGTCCTAAGTCCTTAGCATGTGTACTACCTAAGTAAAAGGAAGATGTCAAGTAAAAGTGGCAAGCAGAGCAGGTAGACAGACAACGGGAACCCTGACCCTACCTTTAGAAGTTCCAAGATTCGAGGGGATTCAAATGTTAGTGAACAGAAAGGTAAAGACCCGGTAAATCAAGAAACAACTTCTGATGGGGAGTCGGGGATTCCGAAAACAGGAACAGATCCTCAGTTAGAGGACATAATATTTAATAGAATCACCAAGAGGTTGGCAGAAAGTGTCGAATCCATTCTGGCAGATTCGAAAAGGAAGTACGGTATTGAGAATGACCTAATAGGTATTGATAAAGGACAGAGAGCTACAAGTCAGCATAGAGTAGGAAGGAAGAAGCCAAGACTTGTGATTAGTATGGATGATAGAGCAAGGTTTTGGCATCCTATCGAGCTGGTAGCTGGTATGGGTAAGAAACCCTATGCATGAATTGTGGTAAGCATCATCGAGGGACATGTTATAAAGGGAAAAACATATGTTTCCAGTACGGACAGGCATGACATTTTAAGAAGGAATGCCCAGCTAGGTCGAGGAGTTCAGATAGAACACGGAATGACTTTACAGACGATAGATAAGCCTAGTGGCTCAGAAGCCAAGGAAGGGATTTAAGAGAAGGAAAAACGAGAAAGGAAGCAAGATGACCTCAGCGGCAGGGCAGGTTTTACGAAGTGTTCTACTGGGAGGCAGAGAAGTCACCTAATGTTGTGAATGGTAAAGTAACTTTATGTACCAGTATATTTATGGAATAGTTGCTTATAGTGCTATACCTTTATTGTTATCTAGCATGTTCCACTGTTTGTAGGAAAGATTATAGAGAGCATGGATTTTTCAAATAAATGTTACAACCGTATGAATTGTTTTAAGGATGGATAATGTTCAAGAGATTTGGTATGCAAGAGACGGTATTTGTAGGAAGCAAAGGAATACTTTCAAGAAGCCTATCAGCAGTGAAGGCTAGGAAGCTGTTAAGTAAAAGATGGGAAGCCTATTTAGCCCATGTGATGGTTTCATAGGACGAAAAGATGAAACCTGAGGATGTACCAGTTGTACAAGAGTTCCTGGATGTTTTCCTTGAAAAGTTACCAGATTTACAATCTGACAAGGAAGTTGAGTTTACTATCGATTTAATTCCAGATACAACACCTATTTTTTAGGTACTATTAAGCATGGTGCCAAAAGAACTTAAGGAGTTGAAAGTTCAGTTACAGGAATTAATAAATAAGGGTTACAATAGATCTAGTATGTCACCTTGATGACATATTGGTGTATTCAAGCAGTAGGGAAGATCACGGGAACCATTTGAGGAAAGTTTTTCAGACACTGCGAGAGAAGTAGTTGTATGTCACGTTCAGCAAATGTGATTTTTGGTTAGACTAGGTTGTATTTCTTGGTCATATGGTTTCAGCAGCAGGAGTGAGTGACTCTAAATGCTTTAAATGTTTTAAGTAAATTTCTTAAGCTTATGAATGTTTAGCAATGCATGTTTACTGAAAGCTATTTATGATAATTATTCTCAAATAGCTATGTAGTAACGCATCTCACATTAAGGTTATATTTATGCTATGCTTTACAATGGCCATGGGGATGCAATAGTAAGAAATGTATTTGGGTAACTAAGTTATTAAGAGATGAGTATATGCAAGTAAGTATAAATAACTCAGTATTGAGGTACATGAAGAAGGTATTGAAGCTTGGACTAGAAAATGAATAGCTCAGTACTGAAGTACATGGAAAAGGTATCCGAGCAGCTCGAAACTGAAGGACACGGAGAAGGTATCTATGCAGTAGTACCTAAGGTATGATGGTACTTAAACTAGAATAACATGAATGAAAGAAAAGTTGTTATTGGTAGTGTCGAGATCACTTCTCACTAACTATAGATTGACGTTGAGAAATTGAGTAAAGGTTCTCTCTCAACTAAGGATGCAAATTATGTTTTAGGAAGTGAACAAAAGGGTTCCTTCCCGATTAAGTAGTAACGCAGTAAAGAATGGTAAGGAGTGAGCAAAACGGCACTCTAGACTAATGGACTAAGGCATAGTCTAGCAAAATAAGAAAAGTACCATCTGATGTTTGATTTGTCAACAAGTGAAACCTGGAAGGCAGAGGCCGGCAGGATTACTTAATCTACTACTGGTACTTGAGTAGAAGTCGGGAGTCACACAGGTAAACATAGACTTTTCACTAGAAATAGAATGTATAGCAGGTTTGCTCAGAGGTTAGTGGCAAACGTGAAGTCTATTCTAGTGAATTTAGAGGAAAGGATGTAATCTAGAGGAAGTCCTAGTCAGATTAAACCTAAGAGAAGGGAAAAGATGAGCAACAGTGAGCTTGAAATGTACCAGGGGTACGTTGAATATAAAAATAAGGAACAAATGGTCAGCAGAAGACAAAAAGGAAAAGGTCCAGATTTGCTGATGTTCCAGGTAATAGCTCGAAGTTTGGATTGTAACTGAGCTAAGGACTAGTATAGTTAAGAAAACTTTATGTATACAGTATCGTAAGCCATAGTTTGGGAAATGTTATAGTAGAAAGAATGTTTTCTCCCAAGTATGGATAGAAAGGACATCCTAAGAAGAATGTTCTCGGTTAGGTCGAGAAGTCTAGTTGACACAAATATTGATTTCACAACTAGCAATTAATTCAAATGTATGACAACTAGAAAAGAATGTTCCAGTGGTATTGCTGGAAAATGGAAAAGGACCACTCTAGTAATAAATAAATACTATGACTCAATGGAAAATGGAAGAGTCACTAGAGGATGTGACAAATACAGTGAACTATGATGACCAAGTTGTTCATACATACTAGTATTATTTAATATGAACAAAGTTAATATCAGAGTAGCACAGTAAAAGCGTAGTAAAAAAAGAAGAAGAAAGAAAATAAGAAGGTTGTAAAGTTTACAACCAAAGAATGTTGTGAAACTTTAGTTACAAGTAAGTCTGAGCAAATTTCGAGGACGAAATTTCTTTTAGGGGGGAAGAATTTGTAAAACTCGAACCTTAATTACTTTAAGTAAGAGTAAGTAATGTGGTGTCTTCTAATGAGTTAAATGAAGCCATGTTTTCCGAGGGATAGAGGATGGAAGCAAGAAGAAATAAGCTCTTGTGTAGCTAAGTGTAAACCCCGAATTCTAAGTTTCCTAAACAAGCATGTTTAGCCACAGGAATGATATATTAAATATTTAATAAGTGGAAATCTATGTGTATTTATAGGAGTTGTGGAGAAAGGAAAAGGAAAAAAATATATATATTAAATGAGGAAGCTCATTTATAGATTTTGGCTGGAGGTACTAAATATGGGGTAATGTGGCGGTTAATCATTGAACTCGGGAGGCGGCAGGAAGATTAAAAGGCAAAGGAAATTCGAAAGTTTGGTTTCGGCAATCTACATGAGCAAATTTAGTAAAATTGGTGCCATTTGAAAGCTGGGAGGATCTAGTTTTCGAGACTGTCTTGCCGAAGAAAGAATGCAGGAGAAGAAGAACAAAAAGTGAGGAATTTGCAGAAGAGGCAGAATCTCGGAGTAATCAGGGCTCGAGGTGAAGATTGGAAGCTTTAGGCCAAACCAAAAGGAATTTTTGGCTGAACTTTTAATTAACTCAATTCTCAACATGTTTGTAGAAGGAAGTTTCTTCAAAAGAGGTCTGGATTTTGAGTTATGAATTTTTGAAGTTGTAACAGAGAATCTGTGCATAAGTAGACAACTTCTTGGGAAGAACAAGCAAACAACTTACCGTGGAGAGTTATAGTGAGATATGGAGAATGAGGATCTCGCTTATGAAGGAAATCTCGCTAATTTTGTGATGAGGATCTCGCTCTAGAAGGAAATCTCGCTAGAAATTGGGTTGAATCTCGTTGGTATGGTGAGTATCGCTAGGTTGAAGTTTGTTGAAGAAATGCTTGATCTTGCTCATGAGGATCTCGCTCATGAGGAAGAATTCACTCATGATGAGTATCTCGCTAGTAAAGCTATCTTTGATGATGAAAGTTCCATTAGTAAATGAACTATTTTAGGTATTTTGCTAAGAATTCTAAGTAGTTTAACAGGGAATTATGTCCTTTCAGGCCAAGAAGAGCTAGGAGAGGCGTATAACCCGTTAAGAGGCCAACGAGCTGTGAGTGACTATATGATGATTTAATGTTTTAATGATTTAGAAACTATGATTTCTTTGAAGTTATTCTCATGCTAAATTTTATATGATTCCAAGCAATTTATCTCCATGAGTGAAAGCATGATCAACACATGATGTTTACTAATGTATGAGTTTTCCGAGTATGTTTTCCATAACTAACGCATGCTAGTGGTTTTTACAAGCTAGTTCAACATGATTTAAGCCAACTTATTTTACAAAGTGTGAAGCATGCATTATGAATAAGCTAAGGTTGAATGAAGCTTGATTTACTATGTTTTAAATACCTAAGGTTGTCAAAGTACATGCATTGGTATTTCTAAACATAATGAAAAAGGATACTGAAGGTAGGGAAGGTATCCTAAAGAGTTTTCTATGCTATATTTGAGAGTTATTCTTTTAATGCTCTTCGAGGACTTAATAGCCTAAGTGAGCTGGATACTGAAGGTAAGGAACGTATTTGAATAAATGTACCTAAGGTGTTGACGGTACATAGAAAACTCCATGTGCACGTAGGCAGGTCTGAATGAGAGGCCGAAGTATGGGTCTCTTATAAATGTACCTAAGGTGTTGACGGTACATAGAAACCTCCACATACACGTAGGTAGTTATTAATGAGAGGCCGAAGTATGGGTCTCCTAGTCAAGTACTTAAAGTATGACGGTACTCCGTCATAACTACGTGCACGTTGGTAATACGACGTCGAGGGATTGAGCAAAAGAGTTCTCCCCGACTAAGGTTGACATTGAAGGATTGAGCAAAAGGGTTCTCCCCGACTAAGGTTGACGTCGAGGGATTGAGCAAAAAGGTTCTCTCTGACTAAGGTTGATGTTGAGGGATTGAGCAAAAGGGTTCTCCCCGACTAAGGTTGATGTTGAGGGTAAGATCTAGTAGTTCACTTTCAACTAAGGATAAAGGCAGTCATATCTTTTCCTAGGCTGTATACCAGCAAAATGAGGCCGAAGTATGGGTTTCTTGGCCGGTAACAGACGTTGGGAGCTAGAGCGATGTCTCTCGTTCTCAACTAAGGAGTAATGATGTTTAATGGTGGTTAAAAGTTGTTATCAATGTTTAAGTTTAAAAGAAGTTGCTTGAGATGTACATCGATATATTATTAAAGAAATTGACGTAGGGATCTCTCCTAGCCATAGTTCAGTATGAAGAGATCGAAGTAGAGGTCTCATTTAGCCATGGCTTGGCACTGGGAATTAGATCGATGAATGTTCATTCTCAGCTAAGATTCAGGTTTCAGATGCAATGGTTTTAAAGGTGTTATATACGCGTTTTCTTGGTATATTTTAGTTCTAGTATTATGTAATTAAGCTTTCAGTTTAAGCATGAAATTTATGTTTTTATTAAGTCACTCATTGGGCTTCTAGCTCACGTTTTCAAATGTTTTCCTTTTTAGGTAGCGATCAGTTCCCAAAAGACTTTTCTACTACTGCTCTACCACTCAAAGAATCAGGTTGAAGGAAGTGTAATTGAAGACCTATATTAGTTAGTACACATGTGTCTGTCTAGTGACTAGTATTCTAGATGGGGCTCACTAAGTTGTAATATTCATGTATGAATAATGTTGTGAAACCCTATAATGTAAATGTGTTAAGTTCTGAGTTAATATGTTGGTATATTGATGATATGTATGTATTCAGGGTTTGAGTAAAATTTAACAGGTTAGATAGGCAGTAAGTGCCAACAAAAGGGTTGGTAACTGCTGCAGTCACTATTCCATCCAGGTTAAGAGGGTAGTCTGGAGTGGGGTGTGACATGGTGGTTCTGGATCCGGCGTGAAAAGGTAAAATTCGTGAGCGACCCTTTTTGGGTCTAAGTTGAGGGGTAATTTGGAGTTCATTCCCCTCATTGATTGAAAATGATAAAGTTATTGTTGAACCTTGTGAGAAGATTATTGATGAGGGTGTCTATATGTGGGAGAAATCTCTGGTTGGTCAATTTGTGGATGCCAAACTCCCATAGTCTGTTATTTGTCGTCTTATTCAGAGAATTTGGGGACATGTAGAGATGTCAACTATTACCTTGTTGGAGAACGGTTTGATTATCTTTAAATTTCAGAAGGTAGAGTCACGAGATTGGGTGCTGGAGAATGGTCTATGGCTGGGTGGCCAGCCCATCTTATTATGATAGTGGTCTCCAGGTATTATTCCTGAAACCTTTATGTTTGATTCTGCTCGTATCTGGATTAAACTAAAGCGTGTTCCCCTGGAGTTGTGGACGGATAGGGGTTTAGCAGTGTTAGCTAGTGTCATAGGTAACCTGTCTCTTTTGATGTTGCAACAAGAGAGCGGTGATGGTTACCATATGCGAGGGTTTGTGTTCAGGTGGATGGTGATTCGTTAATGCCCCTTTCAGTCACTATTAGAATGTGAGGTCAAGAGTTTATTATTCCAGCAGTGTATGAGTGGAAACCTCATAGGTATACTTGTTGTGGTTCCTTTAGGCATACTAAGACTATGTGTGAACAACAGGGTGTGGAGAAGGGTCAGAAGTTGTGTATTGTAGCAGTCAATGAGGGGTGTTTGGAGGAGAATGGGGGAATTGAGAGTGTGAGGAAGGGCAGGACTGGGGTATGGGTGCGAGGGGAGCTAGCCCAGTGGATGAGATTAAGGGCGCAGGGAGGGTTGAAGAGTTTACTATGGTTAGTTGTCGTAGGCGTGATAGAGGAGGTGTAGGGCATAGGAGTGGTAGTGGGTCATCGGGTACGGCGCCCATGAAGAGCAGAGTAGTTTATGGGTCCCCTGGAATTACGGGGTCTATAAAACATATTGATGATCGTAATTAGTTTGATGTTTTGTGTGATGGGGGAGGGGAGACTCGTTGGCACTGGCACTAATGCAGGTAGATCTTGATTCGTTGTCTGTTATGGATGGGGTGTTTGGGAGTTTGGGCAAAGGCCCAGTGGGAGGTGGTAAGTGTGATTTCTTGCAAGGTTCATGATGTAGTGTTCCTGGAATGTTAGGGGGTTGAATGACCATGTCATGTGTAGGGTGGTGGCAAACTTTCTAGCTTCCTTCTCTGTTACTTTCTGTTGTTTGCTTGAAACGAGGGTTCATCATGAGAGTTTTGGTATGGTGATGGGTAGGTTTGGTGATGCTTGGAGTTGTGTGTGTAGCTATAGTGTGCAGGGAGTTGGGAGGATCTGCGTGATGTGGCGGAAGAGTGTCTATGATTTTTTCATTGATGTCAGTGGGGATTAATTCATTTTTGGAACCTTAGTGGATATTGTATCGAGTGCTAGGGTACATATTGGTGCTGGGTATGCCTCTAATCACGTAAGCGAGAGGAGGAACTTATGGTCTTAGTTGATTGATGTGTGTGTCAAGTGGCAGCTTCCTAGAGTTTTTTGGGGGGATTTTAATGTTATTCGTAGTAGTTCGGAGGATTTTGGTGGTTGCCTTAGCTTGAGGGAGATGGAGGAGTTTGATGGGGGTGTTATTGGAGGCGGATCTGGTTGAGTTGGGTGTGATAGGTAACTGGTTTACCTGGACTAGTAAACTTCAGGGGAATGGTATCTTATGCCGATTGGATCGATGCTTGTCTAATGAGGCGTGGAAGGTAGCTTTTCCGTATTTAGAGGTTAGGGTTGGTCAGTGGGGGATTTCTAATCATAACCCTCTTATTGTTTCTACAGGGGAGACGAGGAGTAGGCCGCCTCCTACGTTTCGTTATTTTTCTCATTGGGCGGAGACAGAGGGTTTTCTTGATACTATCAGGTCAGTGTGGAAAAGGTCTGAGGATGTGTCTCCTATGGTTAGTTTTGTGCAAAATTTGAAGACAGTGAAGCGGGTTTTTCATGCATAGTTTGGTAGGCATATCTTTGCGTTAGCTAATGAGGTGCGGGCGGCTAGACAGTTTATGGAGGTTGCTCAGGCTGCGGTAGAAAGGGATCCTACTTCAGAGTTGGTGTGTGTAGAGGCGGCTTGGGCCATTGAGGTGTTTTGGTTAGTGGCGAGATTGGAGGAGGCGTCGCTCCGGCAGAAGGCCAAGGTGAGGTGGCTGGAGTTAGGTGATATGAACACAACTTTTTTTCATCATTGTGTTTGCTCTCGTCGTAGGTACAGTGGTTTATTTACGGTCGTGAATACTGGGGGGACTCGTCAGACGGTGCATGACAGGGTGGCAAGGGTGGCGGTAGAATTCTTTCGGGGTTGCTTAGGGGCTCAGCATGTGGGGTATAGGGATCTTACTGTCCGAATTGGGGATATTGTGCAGTTCAGCTGGTCCGAGGAGGGGGTGCAGGCACTTGGTCGGCCAGTGAGTCGGGAGGAGATTCATAAGGCTTTATTCTCGATGAAGTCTGGGAAGGCTCCTGGGCCTGATGGGTTTTCGGTGGATTTTTACAGAGCTATTTGGAGTGTAGTTAGGAACAATTTCTGTGACGCTGTGCTAAATTTTTTTTAGACATGTTACCTACCTGGTGGAGTTAATTCTACTACTATACTCTCATCTCAAAGAGGCGGAAAGCTGAACGTATGGAGGAGTTTCGTCCTATTTCATGTTGCAATGTTATGATAAGTGTATCTCGAGAATCTTAGCTGAGAGATTGCAGTTATGGTTGCCTGATTTCATCAGTGGTAATCAGTCTGCGTTTGTTTCGGGTAGGTAGATTTTCGATAATATTTTATTGTGTCAAAAGCTTGTGGAGAGCTATAAGGAGGGCAGAGGGAAGTTACGTTGTGTGTTAAAGATAGACCTTCAGAAGGCGTATGATTCGGTAAATTGGAATTTTCTGTTTGGTGTGTTGTTGGCTATAGGTACGGCCCTTCAATTTGTTAGTTGAGTGAGGGCTTGTGTTACTTACGCCTAAATTCTCCCTGATGATTAATAATTCCCTTGAAGGGTTGTAGAAAGGGGTTGAGGCAAGGGGATCCGTTATCTCCTTTTTTGTTTATGATGGTGATGGAGGTCTTGTCTAGGTTGGTGAATAAACCTCATGTGTGGTTTAGGTTCCATGATCGGTGTGAGCGTTTGGGCCTAACTCATTTGATTTTTGCAGACGATCTGATGATTTTCTGTGCAGCTGAGAGAGATTCTTTAGAGTTTGAGAGGCAGGTCTTGGCAGAGTTTGCAGGGCTGTCTGGGTTAGTTGCAAATGTTGGGAAGAGTTCCATGTTTGTTGCAGGTGTGGAGTCAGGGGAGGCGGAAGAGCTAGCTGCGTATATGGGTGTATCTCTTGGTTTGTTGCCTGTTAGGTATCTGGGTTTACCTTTATTGGGGGGTCGGTTAAGGGTTATGGATTGTGCGCCTTTGATACAGAGGATTGCAACTCATATTAGAAGTTGGACAGCGCGGTTTCTCTTCTTTGCTGAGAGGCTGTAGCTTGTTAGGTCTATTTTACAGTCCTATCAAGTTTTTTTGGTGTAGCATCTTTGTGTTATCTGCATGTGTAACTCATAAGGTTGATCGTTTGTTACGTAGTTATTTATGGAAGGGTAGTGTGGTGAGTTAGGGTAGTGCACAGGTGGCGTGGAATGAGGTGTGCTTGTCATTGGAAGGGGGGGTTGGGTGTGAAGCATGTGACCTCTTGGAACCAGGCTACTATTATGAAGTTGTTCTGGCTTCTCTTAATTAAATCGGGGTCACTATGGGTGGTGTGGGTGGAGGCGTATGTTTTGCGTGGGCGGTCGTTGTGGGCTGTTCAGAGTGAGATTGGGAAGTTTTGGGGCTTGAGGGTTATCTTGCAAAGTAGAGATAGATTCTAGCATCTAGTTTGTTTGATGATTGGTGATGGACGGTCTTAGTGGGATCATTGGCTGTTGGGGGCGCAATTTTGGATTCATACAGATCTACGGTGGTTGATGATGCAAGGAGTAATTTGGAAGCGCGGTTATCGGAGTTCATGGATGGTGGGGGAGGTTGGAGGTGGCCTATAGTGTCTTGGGAGCTGCTTGAGATCTGGGGTCTTATCCAGGCAATGGGGCCTAGGGTAAGAGGGGAGGATTATTGGGTTTGAGTGTCGGATGCTAGTGATCGGTTTTCTATCTCTAGTGCGTGGGAGAGTATGCGTCCTCGTCGTCCTAGGGTGTCTTGGGCTGGTATTTTGTGGGTGGGGGGTGGTATTCCGCATCACTCCTTCTATGCGTGGTTAGCAGTGAGGGACAAGTTGGGTACGCGGGGTTGGTTGAGGAGTTAGGGTGTGGTGTCAGAGGGGGGTGTCTTCTGTGTGGGGGAGGTGTGGAGTCGCAGGATCATTTATTTTTTGAGTGTGGGTTTGGGAGAGAGGTGTGGTCTAGTGTGTTGCATCAGTTGGGTTTGATGCATCGGGTGGCTGGTTGGGATATAGAGTTGAGTTGGTTGTGTCGAGTGGGGTCGGGTAAGGGGGTGCGTAGTAAGTTGTTTTGTGTTTTTTGGTGTGCTTCCATATACTACATCTGGCAGGAGAGTAATGGGCGGCTACATGGAGGTCGACTGAGGTTTGTGTCCGCTCTGATTCACTTTATGGTCTCTACGGTTCGTACTCGTGCTACTTCCTGGCGGGTTGACCTTCTTGGTCTTATCTAATATGTGTACGGATGTTTTTTTTTCTTTTTGAACTTCACGATGTTCTTTGTTTTGCTGTAGCCCCTAGTTTGTGGGGTTTTGGGTTATTTTCTCTGCCTTTCTCCCTGGTGGTTTGCGTGTTTGCGTTTTTGTGTTGGTTTTGTTCTGGTCTTATCTTATTGACTTTGTTTTGGTTTTGTTGCCCTGTTTTTGCTTGTACTTTGTTGCTTTGATGCCTTGATCCCGGGTTGTGGATCCCTTTGTTGTTGTATAATAATATCACCTATTCTAAAAAAAATAAGTATAATGGCGTAATACATGAAAAATATATATTCACTTTTTATTTTGGCTCTACATTGATTTTATCTAATTGATTACTATATGACGTTACCTCATCTAAACTACTACCTAAAAATTAATGTTCTAAAAGTCTTACTATTTCACGGTTTATCATTATCATTATTATCATTATTATCATTATATTATTATGAGAAAATATTTCACAGAATTCTTCAACAGGCATAACCAAAATTATTTATTAGTCGAAGTCTTGAATCATGGAATCATGGAATCATGGAATCATGGAATTCTTAAGGTTCAGTGATTTCAATTACCAGAATTAGTGGTACTTTGAATAATGGTGACTTGGAATTTCATTTAATAATCGTCCATTTGAGGTTCAGTCATTGGATTTTGAATTTAAAATATTTTAGAAGCTCGATACTAGAATTTTATTTATTACGGATGACCTCTATTTAGGAACCTACTTAAAATTTGGTCTCATTTTAAAAAACATTCGAAATTTGACCTTTTACTTACGTCATCTACGTGTGAAAGTACCGTCTTAACCCCAAAATAAAACCAGACGCATCCCAGATTTTTCACTCTTTCTTCTCATTCCTCCATCTCGTTCCCCAGTTCACATTACTCTCCTTTATTTTTTTTCCCTTCTTTTGAATTCTTCCTCTCACTTCTTCCTTGTCAATTGTGTAGTTTTTTTCTTCATTTGAATTCTCACTCTTACTTCTTCTTCTCGTTTCTTGGTCTCACTCTCGCTTCTTCCTCTCGTTCTTATTCATGTTCCAACTTACGTCTTTTATTCAAGAAAAAGAAGAAGTCGACATAAACATAAGAAATCACCGAAAAGGAGGGCAAGAAAAGAGGGAGGGAAGGAAACCTCGTCGAAAAAAAGAAGAAGAAAAAAAAGAGAGACATAAACATAAATCGCCGAAAAGAAAAAGAGGATTTTTTTAAAAAATAATGTTTTTTTAAAAAATAATGACAAAAATAGGGTTGGGGGGAAATATTTTCAAAAGTAGGTGTTTTGGAAAAGTATTGACAGATTTAGGGTAGTGAAATCGTGTACCCGGTACACAATTTTCATGTGGCAGACTCGTGTACCTCCATTTAATCCAGTCAGCTGACTGGTTGACCGGTTAAACGAACTCGTGTACCCGGTACACGAGTTCGCTTATAATTTTTTTTTTGTTTAAAGTCTAAAAATTACTTTGGAATTGGGAACCCTTAGATTCTTATGATTTATGTTTGTATTATTTAGAAGAATGAGTTTTAGAAGGTTTGCATAATTTACAAGCTTAAAATTTGTAAATATTTGAATGTACAAATCTTTGAGATGAGTTTTGAATACTTTTGTACTTCTATTATTTCAAATTACTAGTTTAAGTAAAACACAAAATTATATTTGGCTTACAAAACTAAAATTCATGAATTAAAAATTTGTAATCCAAATGTTCTAATTTATGTGTTGGACAAACAATACTAAAATTAGTATAACTCAACGGACATAAAATTTGTACTTTTGACTCTGCTGATGCCAAATTTGTATAATTTTTTTTAATTGTTAAACTTAATTCTTTCATTATTAAACTTAATTATATATTTAATCTACAATAAAACATCTTGCACTCATATTAAAAAAAAAAAAAACCATGATATTAAATAATATTTAAGATTAGTTCTTTTGAGATTTGCAATTTTGAAAATGATACAATGTGGGATTTAAAAACGACCTCTTTGGCCCTTACTCCTCATGGGGGTTGTCTTCGTGTCCCTCTAAATTAGGTTCACCCGTTGTCGCGCTCGTCTACGACGAATACGTCTTCGATCGGTGTCAGCAACATTGAGTCGTCTTGTTTGTTGAATAATACTTTCTACGTTCATCAATAGTTGCTGACACATTGAACCCTAATTCTGTAAGGTTGTTCTGCACTGAATATTGTTGAACTTCGCCGATAAAATTATTCTACATAAATAAATTATACATACATAAACTATACATACATAAACTATAACTATTTACATATACATAAACTATAAATACATACATAAACTATAACTATTTATACATACTTAAACTATAACTATTTATACATACTTAAACTATAACTATTTATACATACATAAACCATAACTATACATAAACTATACAAAAATGTAAGAATATACCAAGCAAAATTCAGCCCAAAAACATGCAAAAACATACATATAAATACATATCAGCCCAACTAGAGAAAGAAATATACCAAGCAAAATTCGGCAGCAAAAAATGTAGGAAAATCGAGCAACACGACCACTAGACTCGGTGAAGATCAAATGGAGGACTGAAAGTCGAGCAAAATCAAAGTTTTGAAAGATTTCGGTGAAATAGAGGCTTCGGTGAGGAAAATCAACGATGGTTTCAGTGAGGGATCGATGGTTTCGGTGAAGGATCAACGGTTTCGGTGAGGGAAAACGGCGGTAGGGAATAAGAACAGGCGTTTCGGTGAGGAAGAAGAAGGGTCTGTTGGAGCTTTTAAGGCGTGGAAGTTGTGTACCCTATACACGACTTAGGGTAATCATGTACGCGGTACACGATTCCCTCAGTCAAACCTGCATAACTGCCACGTCAGACTGGGCGCATCAGGTGGCCAGGGTATCGTGTACTCGGTACACGATTTAGGCCTTATCGTGTACCCGGTACACGATTTAAACACCTATTTTTTGGGAATACTTTCCCCCAACCCTATTTTTGTCTTTATTTATTAAAAAAACTTTATTTTAAAAAAATTGAAAAAGAGAGAAATCACTAAAAAAAAAAAAATAAAGAGCATCATAAATAGGAAAAAATCACTGGAAAAGAAAAAAAGGAAAAAATGAAGAAAAAAGGGGGAAAAAAGGGGGAAAATCTATAAAAGAGAGAAGAAAGAATGAAGAAGAATTAAAATGATAAATTTATAAGATGATGACATCAACGGAAGACCAAACATTGAGCAAATTAAAAAATGAGACCAAATTTCAAGATGACCTCTAAATAAGGTCATTGATACCAATTTCCTAGAACAGGTGTTACTTTGAATAATAGTGACTTAGAGTTTCACTTAATAATCGTCCAATTGAGGTTCAATCTTTGGATTTTGAATTAAACAAATTTCAGAAGCTCAATACTTCAATTTTAAATTTTTAGAAGCTCAATACTACAAGTTTATTTATCAATAATAATAATAATAATAAATTATTATTATTATTATTTACAATATGGAAGGAAAATGGAGTTATGCTCATTGTATTTTAGATATAGAGTTAAAAGAATGGATCTTTTTAAATATAAAAAAAAATATTTAAAAATATTCACAGTAAAAGATTTAAAAAGTACAAGCAATTTTAAAACTTTTTACTGTAAAATGTAAATATTTTTGAAAATTTTCTATTGATAAGAATTTTCCTTAAAAAAAAGTTCAAAAAATAATTTTAAATTATTCATGTTTGAGTTTGAATTCAAAATAAATAAGATTATGATTAATTGTATTGGGAAGCACTTTTAGAACTAATAATTAAGTGTATCACAATATTTTTATATAATTATAAATATAACAAAATGTAAGGTAGTAGATTTTTATCATTGATAGAATCTATCTATGAGAATTTATCAATGATACACTCTTATCAACGATATAGTTTATCACTAATAGACATTGAGAATTGAATCTAAATTTTGTATCTACAATTTTTTTTTAGATTGTGCTATATTTACTAATATTTTGGATTTGATGGCTACATTTGCAGCTGTACCATTTATTATTTGGATCTTTGTCATAAAGAAAAAAATCATGCACTTTTTTAATAATCATATGGTTTTAGTTTTTTTAAATCAAGTTTATATATATTACTTCTATATCCAATTATTTCTATATTTTTATCGTCTATATTTGATTTAAGGAGTATTTTTTAAATCAAAATCAAATTTTAAAAAATAGTTTTCAAAAGAATAGGTTTTTTTTTTATATTAACTAAAAATTCAAATGTTTATGTAGGAAGTGTGAAGCGTAAGGGTGAAAAAAACAAACAAAACTTTTAAATAAAAAAATCAAATGAGTCCTTAGGAATATGACCTTTCAATCTTTAAAATTTAGAATTTTCATAATTTGGTCAAAATGGTTTAGGTGAAATTTTAATTTAATCTCCACCATTTAAAAGTTTTCAATTTAATCCCTCCAATTTGATTAAATTTCACAAGTGGTCTTTGAATTGTGATCTACCTACCACTCAAAAAATCTATTTATTTCTTCTTTTTTTCTCAACCTTAAACTCTAATATGCTCAATTAAATTACCCAAATAGAAAACAACAATATTTTTAAGGATGACTTTTAAACCTTGATCATTTGGTTGTCTATTGTAAAGACAACTTTTAAACATATTTTTTAAAAAATAAATAAATAAATAAAATCAGCTCTCTCCTAGAGATGCGACTCAAGAACACAAAATTAACTCTATTTTTATGAATAATTTTCAAGTGTCTCATGTACTTGCTAAATTTTTTTATAATAGCCCTATTATAATAGGTAATCCAAATTCTCTTAAAACAATTAGAAGATAAAATCAATGATGACTTAGGAAAGTGAAGATATAACATAATTGTTAGATGCATTCTTAACCATAAATTAAATAAGAACAACAACAATCAAATAATGCTAACATGAATATAGTACAATGATACTAACATATGAAATTTTAAAGGTTGAAATTTCAAATCTCACATACTCACCTTCGTTATACTAAAATACAATCAAATAATGTTTCAAATGAAAGGTACTAACCTCTTACAGTTCTAAAATGTTGTACCTATGATTCAATAATGCCTTTCAAAAGGTGAGTTTATTTTAAATGCTATGATACCATGTAGAACACGTTTATTCACATCATGGAAAGTTTTAAGGTCTCATTTATTTTACAAGTTTCGATATAAATTTTGCCAAGGATATAAAAAATCAACGTTAGTTGCATAGATGTTTAGGGTCTATTTGGTAGAGAGTTTGAAAACAAAGAATTCAATAAAAATATAGTTCTATTTCATGTGTACAAATATGTGTTTAATAGCAAATTCAGTAATTGAAATCTAATGTAACTATTAAAAATATGTTTAATATTATATATTTATAAATCATAAAACTAGTTGCAGTTACCTACTAATATTTAGTTGACAGTAGACTATAATTAATTTATTTATGAAAATGATTTATGTAAAAAAATTATATAATTATTATTTTGTAAGATGATCTATTAGTGATAGACCATTATCTATGACACTTGGTTTATTATATTTGAAAATATTACCTATGACAATTATCTTATTATATAATTTATTATACATTACATAATATATATTATATTTTTTTTAAAATGAATTGAGGTTATAATATGACATATTATATTTCTAAAGATTTTATCTTTATTTAATTTAATTCTATATTTTAAAATTCAAAATCTAAATAGGATGAAAATATAAAAATATATTTTTTTCAATTTACAAAGTTTGCATCACATAATCTGAATTCTCTTCTAAATCACAATTCTCAGATAAAAAATAATTTTATTAGCATTCTTGGAGATGAGACAATTTTTCTTAGGGAAGGAACAAGAGAGGGGAGAAAAATCACTCATTACTTTATTTATTTATTTTGACAACATGTGAAAGAGAATAATTGAATCTTTTAACCTTGATCGTACAAGTTTCATGTCAATTAAACTATACTCATGTCAATAAAATACTCCTTAATTGGTTTCTAGTTAATGTGTTTAATTTCAATTTCCTTCGATTATTATTTATTAATTATTGAATATAAATACTTTTATTAATCAACATTTTAAATTTAATATAATATTTAAATTAGATTAAAATATCATTTTGATCTCTATATTTTAGATTACGTTTAATTTTGGTCCTCGTACTTTCAAATGTCTAATTTTAGTTCATAACTATTCTTTCAACAAATCTTAAAGTTAATCCATGCAATTAACTTATTTTTAATTTCTTCTAAAACAATTAGTTTGCGTTAGTATTTCCTTTATAAATTGTAAACATATAAACACATAGTATCTCTTTTTGCATGAAAAATATTAGAGAAAATATTTTTTTTCATGTTCCCTAAATTTTGGACTAAATTTCTATTGGACCCCTAAGTTTCAAGATGACGCTATTATTTCTTAAATTTTGTTTTTAATTTAATCCCTAAATTTTAATTTTACCATTCATATTTGAATTTTGTTTTAATTTGGTACTTAAATTTCAAGATTTACACTTGTAATCTCAATTTTTTTAACTTTAATCTTTAATGTTAATGTCAATTAATTAATTTAAAATATTTATGAAGTGAATTTTTAAAATTTATTTTAATAGTGATAAAAAAAATAGTGAAACTTAATTAATTATAATCTTTTAGTTTTTTTCAAATTAATTAATAGATATTAACAATAAAGATTGAAAGTGGGTATTTAGTAGAAATCAAAGGTATAAGGGTAAATATGGAAACCTAGGGATCAAATTAAAATAAAACTTAAATCTGAAGTATAAACTTGTTATATTTTAAGACCTGGAGACTAAATTAAAATCAAAACTTAAGGATTAAAAATGTAATATTTTAGAACCTATGAACCAAAAAAAATTTAACCCAAAACTTAAAAACCAAAAATATATATTTTTATCACTTAACTAATTTTGAAAATTCAATAACTAAGACATTCAAGGAGTTTGACACACGGAACCTCTCGAGGTTTAATATCGTTTTAAATCACCGATTGTTCTAAAAATCTAAATTAATAGATGAAGATAAATTTAATATCATATCATCTCACCATATATCTTTTAAGTATTACATAATTGCAGAATAATTAAGTTTTTTTTTTTTTTTTTCAAAAGTATTAATTAAGTTTAGAATGCCTTATTTTTTAATTAAAGTAAGCATGTAAAATTAAATAAAAACTGAGGTAAACGGGTCCATTTTACATGCTTGACCCGATCTTCCTGGACACAGCTTCATGGTTTCCTTCAAACATGATGTGTGATTGACCAACAATTTTGGTTAAAATAACACATTAATACTTTCAAATACTTAAATTTAGTTTATATAGTACAAGAAAAATACTCATTTGATCCTTAAATTTTAAATCTAATTTCTATTTAGTCATTACATTTTATAATGTTATACATTTAACCTTAAGTTTTGAATTGAATTTCTATTTGATCAATAGAAGGCAAAATGTTACATTCTTACACCTCAAATTTTGAGTTTAGTTTTCATTTGATCCTTATGCTTCAATATTTTAATACCAATGTTGACATTGGTCTTTATTAATTTCCAATTAATTAATCTAAAATAATTATGAAATGAAAATTTAAAAATTAATTTTAATAGTAATGAAAAATTAATTAAAACTAATTAATTGTTATTCTTTTCATTTGTTTCATTCGTTTAAATTAATTAATAAACATTAACACTAATAAGCAAAAGTGAATATTTAATGAAAAAAAACAAGGTTAAAAGTGTAAATATAAAAATTAGGAACCAAATAAAGGTTAAAAGTGTATATATAAAAACTTAGGGAGCATTTGGGGAAATGACTATCCTTAGACTATATTAAAAACCTCTTACTACTGTAAATACTATTTTATAGTCCCAAATCATCTACAAACAAAATTATTTCAAAACTCTCATTTACTACAGTATTTACTATTTACTATAGTTTTTACTAATTTACATTCATCATTTTTTTTTTTTGCTATAATATTTACTATTTCATTTTCAAACTAAAATAGTTTCCACCTCAAACACATACTATTATAACACAAACTAAAATAATTTACATCCCAAACACAAACTATTATAACTCAATTATAATAACCTAGGAAAGACTATAATAACCAAATCATTACCCCAAGCATCCTCTTAGAAATCAAATAGAAACAAAATTCTAAACTCAAAATTAAAAATATAATATTTTAAAATCAAAACTAAATTGAAACTAAATTCAAAATCTAAAAAACAAAAAAGGTATTTTACCTATAAAATAATTTGTTAATTTATTGTTGATTTTTGTCTTCCCTCTAAAATTTAACAATGCTAAAGATTCACACAATGTTGCATGAAACTCATTATTCAAAGCAAATCCAAAATAGCCAAAATGACATTTTAATGAATTTGTGTGTGCAGTGAGACCGAGAGGTATAATGTGGGTGCTACTTTACACATGTATCTAACGTTACGAAAGTGGCAGAGACACGGGAAGAACCACATTTAATTATTTCTAGTGGGTGACACAAAGGTTAAGTATTGCTTAAACATATTCAAATTTATAATTATATCTTCAATGATGACTTGTCTTAGATATTTTACCCATCCACGGACTATTATAGTCGTTAGTTGTCTAAAATTCTAGTTAATTTTCTATACGAGAAGATAACCACTAGAGTCAATATAAGCATAGCTCAACTGACAGTATGTATCTTCGATCAAGAAGTCAAAGGCTCGAACTTCCCACCCGGCATATTATTGAACTGAAAAAGTAATTACTAGAAACAAATTGTGAAATTATAAGGCATTTTGTTGAGAAACAAACCATTTCAGAAATAGATTAAAAAACTCAAATTAGTTTCCAAGCAAGGATGTCAAAATTGCCAAAACAGCAATCACAACAATGATATTAAGGAAGTAGTTTGTTGGTAAAGGCTTATCTGGACTTCCACCAAAAGCTTCATATTCTTCCCGAATCTTCTGCTTCATTGAGTCTGATAGCTCTCTCTGCAATTCAAATAGGCAATACTATTGAATTTTATTCCATTTCTCCTTCATTTTAAGACTTCCAAGTTTTTTTTTAGACGTGACATCACAGATGTCAAGGACTTGAACAAAGCTTCAACTTGTATTATTAAAAAGACACGTGGCACAACAAAACATGATACTTGTTTTTAATCCTGCAGTAGACAGCCAAAAGTAGAGAAGATAAACATTTTACGAAGACGAGAGATTTTCTGAAGACTTCAATTATGCAAAAAAATGAAAATATTGAAAGTTTGTAATATATACAACCTTTCCATATGAGTATTTGGCGGCCTCAAACTTCTCTCC
Organism: Benincasa hispida; assembly: GCF_027475165.1. Lineage (NCBI taxonomy): Eukaryota > Viridiplantae > Streptophyta > Magnoliopsida > Cucurbitales > Cucurbitaceae > Benincasa > Benincasa hispida. The sequence continues at coordinate 48,393,627 of NC_143481.1, read as the reverse complement.
TGCAGGTTTCGAAGATGCATCATCAAGCACAATACCCTGTCATCAACAAAATGCAGTTTTCAACCAGGCTTAAGCATATATATTTTTGGGGAAAATACCTTTTCAGTCCCTAGGTTTCGGGTTTAGTTTCCATTTGATTCTTACGTTTCAAATTTACACATTTAGTCCTTAAGTTTTGATTTTGATTTCAATTTAATCCCTAAGTTTCAAAATGTTACAATTCTACCCTTGAGGTTTAAGTTTTGTTTCAATTTGGTCTCTAAGTTTCAAGATATACACTTTTAATCTCAATTTTACACTAAATACTTATTTTCAGTCTCTAGTGTTAATTTAGAATTAAGAGAATTATAATCAATTAACTTTCACTATTTTTTCAAAACTACTAAAAATAATTTAAAAATTTTATTTCATAATTATTTTTAATTAATAAATAGATACTAATACAAAAGACTGAAAGTGAATATTTAATACAAAATCAAGGTGAAAAGAGTAAATCTTGAAATCTATGGACCAAAGTGAAACAAAACTCAATCTCAAGGGTAAAATCGTAACATTTTAAAATCTAGGGACTAAATTAAATAATCAAACTCAAAACTTAACGACTAAATATGTAACATTTGAAACCTAGCGACCAGATGGAAACTAGACCCAAAACCTAGTGACCAAAGAGATACTTTTCCCTATATATTTTTTTCCTATGGATAATCAGTGTCCGTGTCCATAAAATATTGCAATATACTTAGTTGGATGACATCAAAATGTATTCGATAAAAGGAAGTTTAGTAATTCGTAAACGCCCGCCATTCAAAACAAGAGTGAAAAAAATAATATATTATGCAGAGCGACAGACCTCTGGAGGGTCAAATTTAGCACCAAGGTTGCTGAGTTTGGCATGGGCTTCAGCATAGTCTTTGAAGAATGCTTCTTGATCTTCAACATATTTTTCAGCATAAACCTGCAACACAATATAAGTAAATGAAAACCAAACTGAGCCTTTCGATTGCCTTATGAAAGACCAACTCCATTGAAGATGTTTCTTGGTCCCCAAAATAATGTCTCCTGCAGGGAGCAACGATGGGGTGGGGGAATGTGTAGCTCTGTTTTACCTTGAATGCTGGATCTTCAAAGAGAACAGCATCAGTTGGCAACACCAGTAATTCTTCATCTGTCCTTTCCTTGATATCCTACATATAATATGGAGCAAACATAGTAAGCAAAAACTAGTTCACCATCTTCTCAGAACATATAAAATGAAGCCAATATGGTATAAACCTTAAAATATGAGTTGTCAAACTTCAACCATTGTGCGGTCCAGGATTGTCCACCAGGTGCACCGGGTCCATCTTTCTGTCAGTAAGGAAAAATTAAAACAAAAGGAATCTCCAGAGAATAGCAGCTAAAATGCGGTTACAAATTTAAAGCCGTGATGATGATTCAAAATAAGATATGGTTGGAAAGACAAAGTATATTGAAGTATAAAAAACATCCAAACAGAGCTAAAGAAGATCAGGTTCAACTTATCAACTAATAATCCATCTATATTTCATCGAATGGAAACTAGTATAGAAGGAATATCAAATCTAGTTCGTCATTTCCACTTATTGTGACACTAACCCATTTCAAGAAGGTCCAAAAGCAAATACAGCATAGCATGTCTCAATTCTAAAAATTCAAGATGAATTTATAAGCTATTACAAGTTGTAAATTAATGAAAACTGGGTATTCAAATTGTTTGGTTGAATAATAAATAAAGCTTGGCCAGGATACACTTTAAGATTAATCAAGGCTAATTCCAAAGTCAAGACAATGTATGCCATAGAGGGAAATTGTTTTGTCTATCCTATACCAGTTGATACAAAGACTTGGGATTCTTAGAATGTGCCCTCAAGCATGGTGTGCAATAGAGGGGGAATTTCTCCAAGGAGAGGACAATGATGTTGGCTATCAAATTGAACATGGAAAAGAGGGGAATAATAGGACTATTTTCATTCACTCGCTGGGTCGATCAATTAAGTTTCGTAAGAAATGGCCCAATCTTGTTCCTGGTTGGTGCGTATGAATAAATAGCTCTCTCCCGTTAGGTAAGCCTTTTGAGAGAATTGCTAATAGATACAAAATAGAATCTATTGGATGGGCTAGTGGCCTCGATGGTTATAGTAGCTCCTAAGATCCTGTGGGTGAAGATCCAAGAATGTCTGAGATAGCAAGATCAAAGGCAGCTTAATCGATATTAGAATAAATTTAAATAAAAGATAAACTAAATAATTTGTCACTTTGTCACACCAATCAGGTCCAACTAAGTCATAATAGTCTGGACTAGTCGATGGAAGTTGGTTGAGTTTGGTTTCGCTAACTGAAGTTGTTTAATAATATGACCTCACTGCCACGAATATTGTAATCCCATTGAGAGTCTTAATATCTTACCTATTTTTTTGTATTTTCTTCCACAATAAATGTATGGTTTCACGTTAAAAGAAAAAGTATGTTTCTTAACAATATAAATGTACACACACAATAAGCAGAATGTTCATTCCACAGTATAACCAGTCGGAAGGACAAATAACTAGTTGAGACACATAAATGATCTTTTTAACCCATTCACAACAAAACAATGGTAATATACCGTATATTTGGTCTCTGGCTTTCCCCAACCACTGCGTTCTGGCCTAGCTCTCCCTAACGTGTGTGCCCCAGATAATGCAACTATTTCCTAAAGATCCAGAAACCTTGAATCAAACAAAGCAAGCATGCAAAAATTATTTAGTCAAATGGCAGACTGATTCACGATACCTTGTCATTCAACCCCATTCTGTAGAAAACATCTCGTAGATGTGCAGCAGGTGATGGAGGACCAGCATCTGAATAAAGACTAGTTCTTAAAAATATGTGGAAAAGAGTGAGGCAAGAGTGCATCGATAGACAAGCATCTCGAAATATCAAAAACTTTCCAAAAGACTAATATAAAGAAACAAGAAAATTCTCTTTTGTAATTATCCTAAAATGACAAATTACATCTTCAGCAGCACAAGGAAATACACCAGCACTTTTTTCAAACTCTTAAGCGTTAGAAGAAAATTGCTAGAAGGCAAGAGACATGCCTTACGCTTCCTCTTTCTTTCACTTGTATCACACTTAAGCATCTCATCCTTTTAATTATGTAAGTGGACTCACTTCCTATGCTGAAGTCCAGACAACCATCCTCCAAATCAATTTAGTCTAATTCATGATTTACCAGGAAGAGGAAAAAAAAAAAAAAAAAAAAAAAAAAAAAAAAAAAAAACCAAGAAATAAGGTAAACAAAAAGGGAACAACATGACAATGCAGGTAAATCAACATAAGCAACTCTAGATTTGACATATTCATTAACATGATGACATGATAATTCACACCACAATATTTCAATGATTCCGCATACGACATTATAAAATAGCTCTTCCGATTTTGATTTTGTTGCCACAGGATGAAATAATAGAGATTCAGAAGGTAATTTTCAATGAAATCTACAATAGAATTTGAGCATCAGATTAACTCCTCCATCTGTAAATTCAAATACTAGGACTCCCATATGGAAGCCAATTACTAAACACTAATTTGCAAATAATTTAATTCATATTTAATAGAAATCAGGGTGACCCTTGTAGGCCAGCCCTTAGTCTACTAACCAGGAAGCCTCCCCTCTTCAGGGCATTGCTCCGGCCCTACAACATCCATCCTTCCATACTTCATGGGGATTTTGGGTCCTCCAGCCTCCTGTATAGAAGTTGAATCAAATCATTAGAACATTAAATCCTTATATAATTTCAGTTAAGGGTTCATGTTAGTTCAAGAGATGGATAATACTATGACCTCGATAGCTGTAGCACTGGCCAGCTGAAATAGGTCTGCATATGTCACGTTAGAATACTTCTTTTTGATAGGCTCAATGAGTTTCAAGGCATTAACAAGACCTGCGAAACAATCAGTCAATTAGAATGAACAAACCCTGTAATGCACGGTTATTGTTGAAGAATTACCAGCATTAGCACCATGGCCCAGCTCAACATCAAATCTTAAACTTCCATTAGCTCCACCTCTCTGCGGCCATTCCTCAATATCTTTATTGTAAGTTCCAGCATCGTGCCAACCTAGCCGGACCTAGAGGGAGGGAAGAAACGTCAGAATACATGTCGGTAGAAAAGAGTTCCACCAAACAAATTGATGAAACAATTCTTTAGAGGACATGACCCTAAATTCTTCAATACTTTAAACTCCACCACGAACATTACTAATTATTTCCAATTACAACTTAAGCACGATAGCCAATACAAATATAAACAGGCAATTATTACAAGTAAGACACTCAGTCGCTATCAAGTGAAAATAGGACCAAATATACGACAAAATAGTAAACAAATAATTCCACACGATTCAAGTTGAACTGAGAAAACAATAGATAATAGATAATAGCACTTCATATCATGAACCACAGAAATACCAAAATAGGATGACAGAATGTGGTTTTCAGTAGCTGCTTGATGTCTTCTCTAGCACTCTTCAACTGCTCAGGGTCCGATGCCAGGCATTTCGGATTAGACGCCGCACTGAATCCTCTATTTGATACACAAGAACTCGGCCCTCCCTGAAGCAGTGAAAACCAGAACAAGAAACCGAATATAAACATCGTTAATCTAAACACAGACACACACAAGAACAGAGAGAGAGAGAGAGAGAGAGAGAGAGAGAGAGAGAGAGAACCTGGTTGAGAAATAGGTGAGAAATGAGAGGAGACGATCGGAGGAAGTTGAAAGAGGAGGACGACGAAGAGCGAGAGAGGAGGGATGGTGAACGTGAAGAGAAAGATAGTGTAGCTCTGGTGGCTGAGGAGAGGAGACGAGTGGTTGATGAGGCGGAGGAAGCGGCGGCGGCGGCGGTTCCAAAAACAGTAGCAGCCATGGATTTGGGTGAAATTGAGTTTTTCGAAGCAGAAGCCACAGGGGATGAATGCGATGGAAGTGTCAGTTGTAGGGACAAACGCTCGGCCATTTGGGGCTTTCCTTTTTTGCGGCCTCTCTCCTTTTGCTGAGGATCAACCTGGCCTACGCAAAAACCTTGTTTGGCAACACGGTTCTGCAAATCCAACCCTGTTCTTGGATGTAATCCCAATTAATGGTAAATTAGAGGAGTATTTAATATTACATTTAAAAACCAAAAAAAAAACAAAACAAATTAGGTAAAAGTATTTTTTTTAAAAAAAAAACTATAAAGAGAAAACAAGTTGGTTTTTTCCGTTTATGAAATTGTTGAAAGAAATAATTTTCTCGATAACTAAGGTATGTTTGGTGTAAAACAGTTAAGTTATACAATTATTAGGTTTACTCAAAGATAATTGAGTGACATTTAGCAATATTATTCTCCTAAAGTTGAATAAATAGAATATTACCTTTGTTGTATTAAAAAAATGACAAAATATATTTTTGATTTCTGAGATTTAAGCTTGATTTTAGAATAAACACTTTAGTCCCACAAATTTTAAAAATAACTCTAAATAATCATTCAATGATTAGTAGGTGACTAATGGAAAAATAATATTGAGGTGGTAATTTTTTACTTTTCTTTTTAAAAATTAATTTGAACTTAGTGGCTTTATTTTATATTTTCTTTCCACCTCAATCTTTTTGCTTTTCTTTTTTAAATTAATAGTGGCTTTATTTTGTAAACTCTTTTACATCCCTTCCCCTTCCCCCTCCCCTCACACGATGTTGCTAAGTCATCGGCTTGATGATTCTGTGTGTGACTATTCTTGTCCTCAATATCCCTCCTAAAACAAGAGGGTAGTGGAACTAGTCCAAGTTTGTCTCTTAAATAAAAAAATTGGTGAAAACTAAGAGATAAGAAATTAAGAGGTCGTTTGGTTGGAAGATTTTCTGTATGAAAATTGACATAGATATCCAATTCTCATGTTTGTTTAACAATTTTTAATTCTTTGCTTGGAATAAGCTATTCTCAGAAATCTTCATTTCTCATAGATAAGGATTTTCTATTCTCTTCCAAAATTGTGGGTTTTCTCTTTTCTTCTCTCTATTTGTTTTTCACTTTACATATAATTTCACTTTGAATATAGTTAATTAATTAAATAATATTAATTTAAGAGAAATAATATAAATATTATTTTAATAAATCAATAATGTTCTATTAAAATATTTACATAACTTATTTTTATAATAAAAATTTATTAAATGAATGGAATTGGTTTTCTACATAAACTATTAATTTATTATCCAACACTATCTTAAATGTATTTAATTAGTAATCTAGGATCAGTTAAATTTAGTTAGTATTAAACTTCATTTTTTAATAATAATAATTTATTACTTTATTATTTTTTTTAATATCAAGTAATTATTAATTGAGATTAATTTTAATTTAATCATTCATTATGAGCATATAATCATCACTATTTATTTATAAGAAATTAATTATTTATTCGGATTAATTTTGTTACTCCATTCATTATTAACATATCATATTTACAAAATACTTTTTAGTATTTTTTTTATTAATATATCATATTTTTATCCCATTTTCTTCTCTTTTTATATAATATATTATCCATTAAAATATATTTATATTATTTAATTAAAATTAAAATTGCTAATATTGAACTTAATTAATAATAAAAATGATTAAGTATTAGATTATAATTAGAATGACGTTCATTAAATGCATTAATTGATTAATTTTAATTATAAATTACTCAATCTTAAAATATTTATAATTAAAATTATTATTGATTCGTAATTAACTTTTTATTGATATATTAAATATTGTTTATTTTTTAAATTATTATTCTATTATAATTATAATAAGATTTTCATGTTTAATTGCATCATTAAACGCAAACACAATTTTTGTTCATTAAATTCTGATAACATTCTCATACACAACCAAACACATTCATCTTTTAATTCTCAGAGATCCTATTCTCAAACATCTTATTCATAGGCATCCTTTATTCCTTTATTCCAGACATTTATAAAACCTTAAACCAAACGACTCTAAAAGAATACAATTTTTTTTTATTGATTTCCCATAAAGACAACAATGGTATTAATAACCCACTGGCACAATAAACTAACGCCACACAACTGACCCCACACAGCTAACTCAACAAACTAACCTTGAACCTCTTCTCGGTAAATAACATGTTTTACAACAGAATGGAAAAACCAAAAGATATTATAGTAAATTACAAAATAATCGAGTAATTTTAGCATAAATGAAACCCGTCCTCAAGTTGAAGCATTCAAGAAGCTAAAGTGAAAGTATGGGTGTTCATGGATTGAGTTGAGTTGGGTTGAAAGAATTTTTAGACCCAACCCAATTGCTCGAGTTGTAAATTTTTTCAACCCAAATAGCCCTTATTAAAAAATGAACCCAACCCAACCATGAAATATTAGGGTTAGATTGATTCGGGTTAATCAGATCATTTATTTAAAATTTTGTTCTAAAAAGAAGCAAAACGTAAATATGTAAAAATATAATTTAATTATTTTCATATATTGAATTAAGATTAACTACTCAACTTCAATTTATATAGTAGAAATTTTCTTTCTAAAGTACAAAGAAACTACTTTTAAGAGTTGTTGAAGAATAAATTATTAAAAAAATATTGAAATTAAATAAAATTAAAATCAATATATGTATAAATAATTGTGTTATAAGTAACAAAAAATATATTTTAAAATTAATAATAAATATGGGTTGGTTCGGATTGGTTTGAGTTATATTAGGTAAACCCATGAACCAACCCAACCCATAAAATTTCCATTTATTTGAACTCAACCCAACCCAAACCGTATGAATTGGGTTGGGTTGGATTGATTGATTTTTTCAGGTCATCGAATTTTTTGAACCTCCCTAAGTGAAAGTGTAAGGGGCATCAAAAGGATGAATATTTGCCACGTTAAAGATATGACTATTATAAGTATCATCTCCATAGTGCTTGAGGATTTTAAAAGAACCAATCTTCCATGGCTTCAGTTCGTTATAAAAGGCCATGAGAAAACGAGATTTTCTTACATGTATCATAACAAGTTCGCCTTCCTTAAATTTTTGAGCTCGCTTATGGATATATGGAACAATCTTATGTGTTGCATTTGAAGCATGTAAGTGATCAATTACCTCCTTATGTAACTCTACCACATGTTCGGCTGTGTATTCAGCTTCTTAGGAAAATCAATAGCATAAAGTACATTAGCTAAGTCCATTGTTAACGTAAGAAGCTTAGTGTACATTATCTCAAAGGGAAACTTCCGTATAGACCTATTGGTCATATAATTGAATCGGCGTGTGTAAAAATTAAATCCCATTGCTTCGGTCAAGAACCACTTAGGCATCAAATGAGATTGCCCCTATAGACCTACAAGGAATAAATGAACCACTTAATCAAATCCCCTTTGTGTGTGTGGTGTCACGAACTTTTGAGTATGACATGGGCGATTGTGCATACTTGCTCTAACATGGCGAGCAAGTCAGCCATGTAAAAATCGAAAGTCATGGACAATGTTGGTGTATGATGTAGTATTCACTCATTTTGAGAGAAAATGGTTTTATAAAACGTGAGAGAAAAAGCATTGAAAATATCAATAACGAATGCTTTGAAGATTGACAATTGCAAGAAAACTTTGATTACAAAGAGTACATCGATACATTTAGTCGAGGATATGACATTGGGTTTCTCCTAAAGTACAATATAAGTTATTTCTACTATTCCTAGCTTGCATATCAAAAGTAGAGAGCGGTCACTAGAATGAAAAACAACATGAAATAAAAAATAACTTGCTAAACTAATTACAAGACTAAAATATATGATGGTTGAGGATGGTTTGGAAATGTGGCCATGGGCGAACAAACCCTGGACGAGCATGCCCAAGACATTCTCCCCCACTTAAACAGTTAATGTTCCTATCGATTGGCGTAGCTTGAACTCGTCAATCTTCTACTTCCAAGCTTCAAAATCTTCGACACATTCCCAACTTATTTCTTCCACGGGGAGGTTCTTCTACTTAACCAGATATTCATGGACATTGAGTGGGTCTTCTTGCCTTTCTGACTCTGTCGGCAAGGATCTTTTCTACATCTTTGTCTTCCTTCTACTTTAGGTTAATGCTCAATTGAACAATCACATTGTGATGATCATCATTAGGATCAGGACGATAGGGCTTTAAATTACTTACATGAATTACTGGGTGAATTTTCATCCATGCAGGCAATGCCACCCTATGTGAAGTATTTCCAATCTTCTTAAGGACTTCCACGGGTCCCTCGAACTTTCTGACGAGACGTTGGTCTTTGCAACTTAGGAATCAGATCTACTTTGGCCTCAATTTTATGAGGACTGAAGGGATCGAATCTCGCAGCGGAAGCGTTTTGTTAAAAGGCCTTGCATCCCACAAATTGATTTTATATTAAATAAAATCATTATACAAAGCAGAATATATAAACATGAAAATTAACATGCATTAGGGAAAAGATTAGAATGATTCTTACCTTTGTAGATTCCCAAGTGCCACGAACAATCCTCTCCTAGTTCCAACGAACGAATCTTCAACGATCTTGATCACGAACAATTTCTTGAACAATTTCGAACACTACCACAAGAGTAACCTCATTATTCTCTGGGATTCCAATAGAGTGATAGGTGGTATCCAACTATTGGGAGAGGGATAGGAGAAAAGGGTTCTAGAGAGTAGAACGAATTCTGTTAGAGAAAATTCTACACAATAATACTAGAGTGTTGTGTATTGTCAGTCTTTCTCTTTGGTGAGAATGTGTGTTCAAGGGCCACATGGAGGTCTTTATATAAAGAAGGGTCAAGCCATTTATTTATTTAATTAGTCACTTTAATTAAATAAAACTTATTTAATTAATTAGTCAAATTAAATAATACTTATTTAATTTTAATTTGCACAATAATCAAATAACTATTTATACATTAAGCCCAATTTAATGTATATATTTAATTATCATAAACATCCCATGTATATATACAAAACCTCTTTATTAATTAACTCTTTGTGAATCTAATTCACTTGAATTAATTAATTTGAATCTTATTCAAATATCACTTTCCAATTTAATTATAGATCATATCCATAATTATATATTAATCACATTAATATATAGTTTCCTCAAATTAATTTCAACAATTCAAATTATCCCTCATAAGTATCCTCTAGTGAGCTAATAAGGGATTTGGTGGACCTGTAAATTAGAAGCACCAATGATATGAGATTAATCGACAAAACTCATTAACCAGATTAATCAATATTCGTTAACTATGGGTACACTTCACTAAAAACCCACAATTGCACTCCATGAATATAGACCAATACTAGTAAGTTAGTCTTTCACGAGTGTTCGTAACTCCAATTGGATCAAATACCATTTTACCCTTGGGTTGCCTCTGACTTCTTAAGTACCAATGCTCCTCTAATGAATAACCTATTTATGGTTCAACCAATAAACAAAAATCTCTCTCAGGCCAATGAGGGGTAGGGCCCTTTGTTCAAGTCTCAGAGACACCACTTAAGAGAACACTCATCTACTTACCCTTAAGGCGGGAAAGAGTGAATTCCATCTTGTATTATTATGTTCCCAACTCCCCACTCGGTCTTGTCCCCAAAATGGTAGACATACTGGGCCAGCGATCTCGCCACCCTCACCCATACAAATTAAAGGATAGTCCCTCGTGAACAGGAGTTCATAATATACTCAGGATTAAGACTAAGTCGCCTAGGTTATCCTAATGAAATAGGAATGTAATTAGTCAACGGTGTTACATCTAGTGGTTGCTATTTCGTGGTCCAATCTTATGCAAACTCCTTGCATAGAACACCCTGCTCGCGTGTCATCTAACGAACACATTGGATCATTGTGTTTGTATCAAATATAAAGTGAGTCGTATCCATAGTGTTATCAGGATAAAGTACCCAGCCTTATCCCTATACTATAGACCCTTTATGTTGTATCTTGAACATTGATTCCTGTATGTCTCCACATATAATTCAAGATTCATAAGATGCTTTGGATGTTAGTTTATTGGATTTAGGGTTATTAAGAGAAAATATACAACAATACAAATAATAACATTTATTGATTTAACATACATAACTTTTTATTGATGACGGTCAATTTATAACATTTACTATTTACGAGTTTTAGGGCATAAAACCCAACAAGGACCTAGTCTCCCACTTGGAATGAGAGGGTGACGCTTCTTGTTTGCCCACTTTTTTATATGCTTGGAAGCTTTCTCTAAGTATGCTTGAGCGATGTCGATGGTTTGCTTCCACTCTTTAGTAAAGTTGTGGGCTTAAGGAATCTTTCTTGGATAAGGATGATCAATAATATAAGGCGGCAAGGGTTGTCTCCCACCTATAACTTCAAAGCTGTAATGAGCTCGTTTGATAGTTGAAACAAAACTAGGATATATATAATATCAGGACCCAATTCTTCTGGTAGCATCGACAAAGTGGTGCGAATATTCCTCCAACAGGCAATTGAATCTCACTGTCTAGCCATTAGTCTACGGATGGTAACTTGATGATATGTTTAGTCTCATCCCCAAGAAATCATACATTTCGATCCAAAACGTGCCAATGAATATGTCATCCCTGTCACTAGCAATACTTGTTGGAACTCCCCACAACTTCACTGTATACTTGAAGAATAGTTAGGTTGTCAACTCAGCGGAACATTGCTTCAAAGTGAGCATGAAAGTGGCATATTTTGAGAAACGATCAATGATAACCAAGATGGCCTCATGATCGCTCACCTTCAAGAGGTGAGTAATGAAATCCATGGATACATTTTTCCATAGTCTGGCTAGTACAGGCAGAGGTTCGAGGAGTCCACAAACTTTCATTTTCTTGACCTTGTCTTGCTGGAAGATAAGATAAGTCTTGGTGTATTGCATGACGTCCTCTCTCATGTTGGGCTAGAAATAGCCCTTCTTCAACAATGCATAAGTTCTCTGCCAACCCGGATGATCGGCCCACAGGGTATCATGGCTAGAGATGTCCATGGGGTGAGGTAGGGACGGGGAAGGCTTCCCCGTCTCCATCCCCGTCTCCCTATTTCAATCTTTGTCCCCCTATTTCAATCTCCGTCCCCACAAAATTTCTCGCGGGGATCGAGGCAGGGATTTCTCGTGAGGAATTTGTGGGGATTGAGTTCCTCGCGCGAAAAGAATTTCTCATTTGTATTTTTTTTAATCTATTCATTTTGTAAAATTTTGGTCACAACCTTATAAAATTATATATATTAAATGATCCATTTTAAATATTATAAATCTAAACTTTCCACCTAAATATTACAACATTTAGGTCTTAAAAATAATAAAGTTTTAAATATTAAAAAATATATTTTTTGAAGTATATAAACAAAACATTAAGATGAACATGAGAAATATGATTTTTAAGCATTTAAATAATTAATTAAAACTATTTTAAAATAATAATAATAATAAATTCACTATAATAAACTCACCATGAGTTACTCACAGAATGTGAATGTAAGTTTGTTTATATTTATATAAAAAATGCATATATAATAAAATAATATATATATGTATATATACTATATAAGAAAAAATATTTTTTTCCCATCGGGTTGGGGATGGGGAATGTATTCCCTGTCCTCGTCCCCGTTTAGTCAACAGGAGAAATTTATCCCCGCTCCATTCCCCATTCCCTGTTTAATCGGGGATTCCCCACCATTTTCGTGGCGGGTTCCCATGAGACCCCAGTCCCGTGGGGAAATGGACATCTCTAATCATGCACTCATGTAGCAATTTCTTTCTCAAGTCTCTCACCCTAGGAACATACAATCGATTTCGTTTTGTCAGTAACAAATCTCCTTCAACTCAGATTTGTCTAGTCTTGCCAGCTTTAGCTAAAGTAATGATAACTTGGGTGGAGGAGTCTTTCTGTAAGAACTCTTTGATGATGTCGTTCATCGATCCATCAACCTTGCTTGCGTGAATGTGGTCTAACATGCACAGGGTCGCATGCTCGCCCTTCCGACTCAGAGCGTCAGTTGCTTGATTACTTATCCCTTTATTGTGTTCAAACTTGAAATCAAATTTAGCTAAGAATTCTTGCCATTGTGCCTGTTTAGAAGTCAACTTGAGCCGATTGAAGAAGTAACAGATGGCATTATTATCGATCTTCACTACAAAGAAAGACTTTAGTAAATATATCTCCAGACCCTCATACAATGGACCACGATAAGCATTTCCTTCTCAGAGATGTATACCTCCTTTCAGTGCTATTGAGTTTCCAACTTTCATAGGCCACATAATGGCCTTCCTGCATGAGGATGCCCCCGAAGGCTGACGCATTCGTCTCTTCAAATGGCTCTGACACGTCAACCAGACCAAGGATAGGACTCTTTGTCATGGTTGCCCTTAACTCTTCAAAGGCGCTATGGCATTCTAGCAACCACTGCCAAACCATGCCTTTCTTCAGTAGCTCAATCAATGGAATGACTCTTCTTGAAAATCCTTTAATGAATCAGCGATAATAATTAGCCAAACGTAAGAAAGAATGCAACTTAGCCACAAAGGTGAGGGTTTGCCACTCCTGGATAGCTTGTAACTTATCGTCATCCATTCCAATCCTTCCTTCATATTCAATTACGTGTCCCAAGAAGTTTATTCGCGTTTGCACAAAAACACATTTCTATATTTTGACATACAACTGATTTTGCCATAACCAATCAAAGACTAATCAGAGATGAACCTGGTTTCTTCTAGAGTAGGACTGTAAACGACTATGTCATCAAGATAAACCACCACAAATTGGTCAAGGTACTTGTGGAATACTCGGTTTATCATGGTATAGAATGTTGTAGGGGCATTTGTCAGACCGAAGGGCATCATAGAAAATTAAAAGGCCCTGTATCTTGTCATGCAAGTAGTCTTCAGTTCGTCACCTTGTGCTTGCGAACTTGATAATGGCTAGATCAGAGATCAAGCTTCGCAAAGTATCGAGCTCCATTCAACTGATCGAATAAATCCTTTATGATGGGTACTTGTTACGACCCGTGATTTTGTTCAAAGCCCTATAGTCGATACACAAATCTAGTGTCCCATATTTCTTCTTCTGAAATAGGATAGGGGCCCCATAGGGCGCTTTTGATGGGCGGATGATGCCAGCGTTCAATAACTCATCTAGTTGTTTCCTAAGTTCAACATGTTCAAGAGGAGCCATTCGACAAGCATTTTTCACTTGTGGTTTGGCTCTCGGTACAGTTTGATTTCATGATCGATCCCAGTCAAAGTGATAATGTCTTTGGCAAGCTTTACGACACGACATTGGCATATTCATCTAAGACTTCTTGGATTCCAACGAGAACAGGCTTTGTCCTCGTAGGATCATCAACAATCTAGATAGCCATAAAGGTGGGTTCTTTTCTCCTAAATCCCTTCTTCAGTAGTAGGGCAAAAATCATCCTCATCCCACCAGGCTATTTAATGTTAGCTTGAACCACTTTGTGGTTGTTGTTTGTAATGATTAGACACTTGGAAAATGGCATGAGGATGACTTTATGTTCTAAGAGGAATTCCATACCGAACACAAGGTCAAATTCATCCATGCGCACCACATCTAAATCGGCGTTTCTAGACCATTCATCCAATTTAAGAGATACACTTCTTGATATCCCCACAATTGGTAGGGATGTTGAGTTTTATGCCGTAAAAGTTGTAGATAGTAAATGTTATTAATTGACCGTCGTCAATAAAGAGTTATAGATGTTAATTCATTAACTATTATTGTGTTGTCTTCTATTTTGTCTTAATAACCCTAAATCCAACAAACTAACATCCAAGGTTGTCTTATAAGTCTTGAACTGTATGTGGAGACATACAGAGATCAATGTTCAAGATACAATCTAAAGGGTATATAGTATAGGGATAAGGTTGGGTACCTTATCCTAGCGACACTATGGATACGACCCGTTTTGTATTTGATACAAACATAATGATCTAACGCGTTCATGTAAATGACACGTGAGTGGATGTATCCTATACAATGAGTTTGCATAAGACCAGATTGCAAAATAGTAACCACTAGATGTAACACCGTTAACTAGTTAGGTTCCTATTGCAATAGGATGACCTAAGCAACTTAGTCTTAATCTTGAGTATATTATGAACTTCTGTTCACGAGGAATTGTCCTTTGATTTGTATGGGTAAGGATGGCCAATTCGCTGACTCAATATGCCTATCATTTTGGGCACAAGATCGAGTAGTGAGCTGGGAACATGATAATACAAGATGGAATTCACTTCTTCCCATCTTCAGGGTAAGTAGATGAGTGTTCCCTTAAGTGGTGTTTTCGGGACTTGAACAAAGAACCCTACCCTCTCATTGGCACAAGAGGGGTTTCTGTTTATTGGTTGGACCATAAACAGGTTGTTCATTAGAGAATCACTGGTACTTAAGGAGGTAACCCAAGGGTAAAACAATAATTTAACACAGTTGGAGTTATGATCACTCATGAAGGACTAACTTGCTGTTATTGGTCTATATCCATAGACACAAAAATATATCTGTAGTTAGAAGAGTGTAGCGGTGGGTCTCTAGTAGAGTGCTCATAGTTAACAAATATTAATTAACTTGGTTAAAAAGTTGAGTTAATTAATCTCATATCATTGGAGCTTCTGATTTACAGGTGTCCAGATCACCTTATTAGCTCACTAAAGGATATTAAAGAGTGATGATTTAAATTGTTCAAATCAATGTGAGAAAATTGTATATTAATATGATTAATATGTAATTGATTATGGATGTGATCTATAATTAAGTTGGAAAGGAACATATGAATGAATTTCAAATCATTAATTCAAGTGAATTAGAATCACAAAGAATTAATTAGTTAATAGAGAGGTATTGCACATATACGTATGATGTTTATGATAATTAAATATATAGAAACGTTAAATTAGATTTAATGTCTAAATATTTATTTAATTAATATGTTAATTATCTAAATAAGTGTTATTTAATTAATTGTGCTCATTAATTGAATAAATATTATTTAATTAATTATGCTAATTAATTAAATAAATATTATTTAATTAACTGTGCACAAGGAAAAATTGGAAAAGGACTGGGAAAAAGGGTAGGCCCTTCTTTATTTAAAGTCTTGCTTATGACCCTTTTGGTAATATACAGAACACACAATAGAATTGCAAGCATTCGTTATGTAATTTTTCCCTAATCAAGAAATCCTCTTTACTCTCCCAAAAAGTTTTCTTCCTCACCCTCTTCCAATAGTTGGATACCACCTATCCTTATATTAGATTCCTTGAGAATAAAAAAGTTACTCTAGTGGTCGTGTTCGAATTTTTTTAAGAAATGTTTGTGTTCAAGATCATTGGATGATCCATTCTTTGGAACATCAAGAGGATCGTTCTTGGAGCTTAGGAACCTACAAAGGTGAGAATGGTTCTAACCTTTCCCTATAACATTCTATTTACATGTTTGTTCTATGTTTATTCTGTTTTAGTTTACTGTTTTGTTTAGGTAAAAATCGATTTACAGGATGCAAGGCATTCACAACACTTCTACTGCGGGATTCTATCCCAAACAGTTAGTATCAGAGTCAGTTTCTTGCATCTTCGTTCTGCATATTTTTCGAAACAAAATCAATTTAGAGGTGAGCTATTAAATCTGTTATTTGATTAAAGGTTTACAAGATTGGATGTTTTCAATTTTGGCACTTACATTATTTTTAATATGATTAAATTGTAAGGGCTTATTTTATTTTTAGGAAATTTAATTCTTGCTTCGAGTCTGTAAGTCCGTGACGATCAAAAGAGCAAGGGTTGTTGAAGAGATCAGAAGAAATGAAGGTGTTCGAAGATGAAAAGGAGCAGAACAGAAGCATACTACGATTGAGTGTCACGGTGCTGATATCAAAGCGTTGCAATTCTGAAAGGCGAGGTGCAACGCATCGGATTCGTAGCGTTCCAACACTGCTCCTCAGCGTTGCAACGCTCCGAACTTTGACGGAGTCATGGCAACATGTGCGAGGAATATGCAGCGTTGGAGTTTTTTTAACCTAATTTTTTTGTAATATTTAATTAATATTAATAATTAAATTAATATAATAATTATATTGATTTAATCAATTAATTTTACATCAGGGTGCCAAAAATCGGTTCAATTTTTTTATGTTTAAATTAATTTAGTTATGCATTGAATGTATGTTTAGATTAATATTTGAATTCATATTACATATTGTATGTCATATAGATTCAAAAATACCTACCTTAGGATAAACATGTATATGCAACATAATTAAATATAAAGATTATATTTTATAGATGCATTTAAATGAATATGCTCACATGGCATAATATAAGTGTTATGTCATAATGATGTATGATTATATTAAGCATCTCCATGCATCATGCTATATATTAAAATTATTATAATAAATAGTAGAATGATGTATGTGAATGCTTGTTTTTCATGTATGATTTATATAAGTGTTATATTTATCAAATGAAAATAGAATTTACATTAAGCATAACATTACTTAGATAAATATAATTGTTGTATTTAATCGATGTCATTAAATGCAAATTTTATAGGTTTTAATAAAGTCTTAAAATATAAGTGTTATACTTTAATGAGAGAGATTAAAATCTATAATCAAGAGTTGCATGCAAACGTAAGTCCAAATTAATTTTAAATAGTTTAAAATTGATCAACCTAAACTTATGTTATTTCCAATGGGATTAGGAATAGATTAATCTTTTTAATTTGTTTTAATAGGATTAAAATAAATTTAATCAAAAGATTAAATTATAAAATAATTACCTATAAGAGACCTTTGTCTAAGGATTTTTTTGTCTAAGAGAGGGTATTTAAGCTGACGGAAATGAAACATCTCCACCTGGGAACCTGAAGAAATTTTTTGAAAAAGATCCTTTGAGCGGAAACAAAGATCGACCAAAATTCCATTTTTCATTGAATATACGTTTTACAGTAAATAAGAACAAGATATGCATTTTCTTAAATTATA
This sequence comes from Benincasa hispida, assembly GCF_027475165.1. Lineage (NCBI taxonomy): Eukaryota > Viridiplantae > Streptophyta > Magnoliopsida > Cucurbitales > Cucurbitaceae > Benincasa > Benincasa hispida. Next base: position 48,375,549 of record NC_143481.1, on the reverse strand, counting down.
GCATACTTTAAATAAAACCCTTAGAGTTTCAGAAACCCTTAGCTTTGAAGAACCCTTTCTTCAAGAATTCCCTCGTACAAGCCACGAACGGATCACCTTCTCCATGTGAATCTCCTTCTTCAAAAGGACACTACCACTTGAGAACCCTCTGTATTCTCTTGGGATAAAGGATTCAAGCAAGAGTTGTAGGCTTTGCTTGAATCCTTGGAAGAGGGAACGAGATGGAGAGGAGGAAAGAAAAGAGAAGAACTTTTCTTCTCTTTTTCTTGTTTTTCCAGAGAGAACTTTTCTTAGAGAAAAAAAAAATTAAGGAAGAAGATGAAAATCTCCAACCACTTGAATATTTCACAACCCACATAAAAATAATTGAGAGAATGCGAGGAGGCCGTTGTAACTCCTTCCCTTTAATTAATTTCCATTAAATTAATAATAATAATAATAATAAATACTTTATTATATATATACACTGTATGTTATATCAAATATAACATATAATCTATAGTTTTATATTGCATCAAATACAACATAACCTATAGATTTTATTTTCTCTCAACCATACATGGCATTTAATATAAATCACATTTATATTAAATTCTCTTATATGAATCTCATCCATGTAATTGATATTTAGATCATATCCAAATATTTAATTCCTCTCAATATAAATCATATTTATATTTAATTACATGAATCTCATTCATATAATTAGTATTTGAATCATATTCAAATTCCTCTCATATTACCTTAAATTATAATGTATCAAATACATTATATTAATTATATCACATATATAATCAATTTAATTAATTTTATCATATATAATTAATTCCTTCAATTAATTTAAACACTTCAAATTAATCCAAAAATAATTCTCAACATGTTGAGCTACAGAGGGGATCTTATGGACCTGTTGATTGAAACTCCAACGGTACTTAAATAACTAATTAAACTCTTTAATTAAATTACCCAACATTTGTTAACTGTTGATCACTCTACTAAAGACCGACAACTGCACTCTTCGCACTATAGATAAATTTATATGTCTATTGGATATAACCAATCAACAATGTTGATGGCCCTTCATAAATTGCTCATAAGTATAGCTCGTCAAAATACCGTTTTTCCCCTGTAGTTACTTCTAACTCCTTAAGTACCACTGATCCCTTTAATGAACAATAAGTGATGGTCCAACTATGACGAAGTCTCTCTCGGGCCAAGAGAAAGTGTGACCACTATGTTCAAGCCCCAGAATCAGCCCTTAAGGGAGCAATTTATCTACTTGCCCCTACATCAGGGAAGAAGTGAATTCCGTCTTGTGTAGTAGTGTTCCCAGCTTCCCAGTCAAACGAATCCCCAAAATGGTAGGCTTATTGAGTTGAAAATCTAGCCACTCTCACCCATACAAATCAAATGACCGCCTTCATGAGCAGGAGTTCGCAACTCACCCAGGATTTAGATCATGTCACCTATGGTCATCTTAGTGAAATGTAAGTTTATATTATTAACGGCGTTATATAAAGAGACTAATCATTTTGTGGTCCGGTCTTATACAAACTCTTTGTATAGGATACCCCTGCTCACATGTCTCTACATGAATGATTAGGATCAGATCATTTATAGCACTTTACAACACTTGTAACACCTATAAAGAAGACAATATCCGTAGTGTCACCAGGATAAGGTACCCAGTCCTATCCATCTATTACAGACTGTTTAGGTTATTATTTAAACAAGATCCACTTGTATGTCTCTAGATACTTTTTTAAATTACATGAAATAACCTTGGATCTTAGTTTATTGGATTGAGTATATGCTTATAAAATAACACTTATTTTATTAATAACAATATATTTATACAAAGTTTACAAACTACGAGATTATAAAGAGATTTAGGACACCAACTCAACAGATCCGACTTGGAAGGTGAATTGGACAATTATTTTATAAGCATGCAATAAATTATTGATTTTATTAAAGAGTTTAATAAATGAAATCAAGTATTGTTAAATTATTCAATATAAATGTTATATTGAGCAAATTAAAATGACTCAGATAAATTCATTAGCGGGGTTTTAACTAAGTATAATATAATCCTAAAAATATTAGCATACTTTAGTGGGAGGAACTTGGTATATGTGATATATCAAATTTAAGCTCTTACGTCCTTAAGAGTTCACACTGTGAGATCCATGCTCAACTTCGTGTCACCCTGGGCACGGTCTCCCTTCAAAAAGTGTTTGCATGGATCAATAGCAAGGTGAATAGGGAAAGTGTTCATAGTAAGTGGGAGAGGACGTGTATCAACTTTAGATTTCACCGTGAGATTCCCATGGTCCGTGTATATGTCGTCTTAGAGTGATCATCCCTTCGGAGGGCCTAATCATAGGAGTCAGAACAAAGCAAACTCCAGCAATGGATAGGGTTTCTTAGGTTAATCGTCAACAGTTGTCTTTCCTTTTGGTAGTCTGTTGAATCATACCTTTGGGATCCGAAAATGGGAGGGTCACACTTACAGGAAGAATTAAGCTAGTTAATAAATCCTCTGAATGAACTCTTTGAGGAGAGAACCTTGAGCGGAAGCAAGATCGTCCCAAATCAATTTTTCATTGAATGTAAGTTTTACAGTAAATCAAGAACAAGGTATGCATTTATATAAATTATAGCATGCATTAATAAAGGAAAACTTAGGGTTTCAGAAACCCTTACTTTTGAAGACTATTCTTCAAGAATCCCTCGAGCAAGTCACGAATGGATCTCCTTCTCCAAAAGAGACAACACCAAACGGAGCCTCATGTATTCTCCTTAGGGATTGAGAATGGCAGGAGGTGTGAGCTCTGCCTTAGGGTTTTGAAAAAGGGAAGGAAATGGAAAGGAGAAGAGAGAGGAAAATAACTTTTCTTCTCTTTTCATTTTTCCAGAGAGAACTATTCTCTCAGTGTTTCATGGGGAAGATGAATTAGCACCATCCCTATCTCTAACCCTTCTTATCATGTATTTGGCTGAGAGAAGTTAGGAGGAAAGAGTTGTAACTCCCTCCCTTTAATTAACTAATATTAATTAAATATAATTAAATTAATAATAATTGTACATATAATTATTATATGTATATAAACTATATGTTATATCCCATATAACACATAATCTATAGTTAGTTACATATTGTATCAAATACAATATAACCTATAGATGTATTTTCTCTCAACCATACATGGCATTTAATATAAATCACATTTATTGTAAGCTCACTTATATAAATCTCATTCATATAATTGATATTTGGATTATATTCAAATATTTAATTCCTTTCAACTTATTTATGGTATTTAATATAAATCGTATTTATATTAAATTTAATTACATGAATCTCATTCACATAATTAGTATTTGAATCATTATCAAATTCCTCTCATATTACCTTATATTATAATATATCAAATACATTATATTAATTATATCACATATATAATTAATTCTCTCAATTAATTTGATCACTTCAAATTAATCCAAAAATAATCCTTAATAAAATCCCTGTTGAGCTACAGAGGGGACCTTATAGACCTGTATATTGAAGCTCTAACAGTACTTGGATAATTAATTTTAATTAAACTACTCAACGTCCGTTAACTGTTAGTCATTCCACTAAAGATCAACAGCTGCACTCTTCGCATTACAGATAAATTTCTGTGTTCATTGGATATAATCAATCAATAGTGTGATGACCCTTCACAAATTGCTCGTAAGTACAGTTGGGCCAAAATTACCGTTTTGCACCTGTAGTTACTTCTAACTTCTTAAGTACCACTGATCCCTCTAATGAACAATAAGTGATAGTCCAACTATGACGAAGTCTCTCTTGGGCCAAGAGAGAGTGTGGCCACTATGTTCAAGCCCCAGAATCAGCCCTTAAGGGAGCAATTTATCTACTTGCCCCTGCATCAGAAAAGGAGTGAATTTCGTCTTGTGTAGTAGTGTTTTTAGCTCCCCAGTCAAACAAATCCCTAAAATGGTAGGCTTATTGAGTTGGCAATCTAGCCACTCTCACCCATACAAATCAAATGACCGCCTTCATGAGCAGGAGTTCGCAACTCACCCAGGATTTAGATCATGTCACCTATGGTCATCTTAGTGAAATGTAAGTCTTTATTATTAACGGCGTTATATAAAGAGACTAATCATTTCGTGGTCCGGTCTTATACAAACTCTTTGTATAGGATACACCTGTTCACATGTCTCTACATGAATGATTAGGATCAGATCATTTGTAGCACTTTACAACACTTGTAACACCTATAAAACAGGCAATATCCGTAGTGTCACCAGGATAAGGTACCCAGTCTTATCCATCTACTACAGACCGTTTAGGTTATTATTTAAACAAGATCCACTTGTATGTAGACATACTTGTTTAAATTACATAAAATAACCTAGGATCTTAGTTTATTGGTTTGAGTATACGCTTATAAAATAACACTTATTTTATTAACAACAATATGTTTATACAAAGTTTATAAACTACGAGATTACAAGGAAATTTAGGACACCAATCCCAACATTTTCAATCGAAACAATGGTTGCTTAAAACTATAGGAATAATAGTTATTCTGGTATTAGTGATTGACTGAGATTGTCTCAATTCAGGGGAGAAGTAGCTGATCACCCTTCGGTGGTTGTTGTTGCTTTAAACCTCTGAAGTATTGTTGCAAAAACTAAAATCAATAGTTTGATTAGGGTTCTATGATTACATGTTTTTTTTTTTTTTTGCTAAATTGATTGGGTAATTATGTAATGCCTTAAGAAAAATATAACTAATATGGCAAATTTATTGTTATTTGTTTCAGCATGTCTTCCACAGTCATATCCTTGCTTAAAAATGAAAAATTAATCGGTAAAATCTATGCTACGTGAAATTCTATCCTGAATACGATTCTGGTTATTGATGATCTTGGGTTCGTCTTGACGGGGAAATGTCCTCCAGTCCCCACTCGAAATGAATCCCAAATGTGAAGGATGCTTATGACTATTGAACGAAAGACAATGACAAGGCCTGAGTCTATATCTTGGCAAGTCTGTCTGACGTTCTTACCAAGAAGCATGAGGCCATGATGTCTACACGTCATATCATAGAGTCCCTCCAGGAGATGTTTGGACAACCGTCCATTCAGATCCAACATGAGGCCCTCAAGTACATTTACAATGTGCGCATGAAGAAAAGCCAATCATTGAGAGAACATGTTCTTGACTTGATGGTCCATTTCAATGTCGCCGAAATGAACGGTGCAGTCATTGACGAGCAGAGTTAGGTGTCCTTTATTTTAGAATCTCTTCCAAAGAGTTTTCTTCAATTTTGTAGCAATGCAGTTATAAACAAAATATAGTACACTTTGACTACCCTTCTTAATAAATTATAGACTTTTCAGTCCCTTATGAAAGGTAAGAGACCAATAAAAGGAGAGGCAAATGTTGTCCATCCCAAAAAGTTCCATAAGGGTTCATCCTCAGGAATTAAGTCTGTTCCTTCATCCTTTAGTTCTAAGAAAATCCAGAAAAATAAATGAGGGAAGGGGAAGGCTCCCACTGCTGGGAAGGGCAAGGGCAAGGGCAAGGGCAAGGATAAGGCTGACAAGGGTAAATGGTTCCATTGTAATGTTGATGGCCACTGAAAACATAATTGCCTCAAGTACCTTCCTGAGAAGAAGAAAGAGAAGAAAGGTCAATATGATTTACTAGTTCTGGAAACTTGTTTAGTGGAAAATGACCATGATGCCTGGATACTTGAATCAGGAGCCACTAATCACGTTTGTTCTTCCTTACAGGGAATTAGTTCCTTCCAGCAGCTCAAAGAGGGTAAAGTGATGCTCAAGATTGGAATGGAAGACGCCATTTTAGCTTGTGCAGTGGGAGCTGCTAAGTTATTTTTTGAAGTAGATTTTTGTTTTTAGAAAACTTATATATATTGAACAATGTTCACATCTTGAACAATCGTGAATGACACATTTTTCTGAACTGATTTTGTTTTATAGCTCATTGGACAAAATTAGAATGATTAACTTGTCGTTATTGGTCTATATTCGTGGACACAAAAATATATTTGTAGTGAGAATAATGCAGTTGTGGATCTTTAGTGGAGTATGCCCACAATTAACGAATATTAATTAACTTTGTTAATGAGTATAGCTAATTAATCTCATATCGTTGGAGCTCTTCTAATCTACATGTCTACCATGTCCCCTTATTAGCTCACTATAGGATATTAAAGAATGATGATTTAAATTGTTCAAATCAATTTAAGAAAAGTTTATATTAATATGATTAATATGTAATTGATTATGGATGTGATCTATAATTAAGTTGGAAAGAAACATTTGAATGAAATTCAAATAGTTAATTCAAGTGAATTCAATTCACAAAAGATTAATTAATTAATAAAGAGGTATTGCATATATACATATGATGTTTATGATAATTATATATATATATATACACGTTAAATTGGATTTAATGTATAAATAATTATTTAATTAATGTGTTAATTAATTAAATAAGTGTTAATTAATTAAATAATATTATTCAATTAATTGTGCACAAGGAAAAATTGGAAAAGGACTAGGAGAAAGGGTTGGCCCTTCTCTACATAAAGTTTTCCTTATGGACCTTTTGGTAATAAACAGAACACACAATAGAATTGTAAGCATTTATTGTACAATTTTTCTCTAAGCAAGAAATCCGCTCTACTCTCCCAAAAAGTTTTCTTCCTCACCCTCTTCCATGAAGGAAATCAAGCATGAGGATTTCCATGAGCAATGGAATGATCGTTCCAAATTCCATTCAAAATTGAACATACATAATTATAGTCAAGAAATGGAAACTTACAGGTCATGCACAATACGAAATTATAGCACACTTTCAGAAGAGATCAAGGGATAACAAATACATACCTTTGAAGACTCATTGTTCAAACTCCCTCGATCACGAATGCTCGTTCAGTCTCCAAGACAGCAACATACGAACGCTCGAACACTACAACTGCAACACAACACGATCAATAGCAACCACCACACGAACAGTGCGAACACAGAACGAACGACCTCCAAAACCTCGAACTCAGTCGAGTTGAGTGAGGACACCACCGCAATGGTTACCTTGGTATTCTCGGTGTGAGAATCTAGAAGTGTGGGCTATGTATGGATTTTGTTAGAGGAAAAGACCAGATGAATAACAATCAGGTAGACGATTGAGCAAGTGGGAGATGAGAAGTGTCTATCATATAGACGAATGCTCAATCGTGTATAAGAAGGCAACCTATTGTATAGAAAATGCCCTGTGATTGTTTAGCTACGTCCAGCTGAGTGAACTATCGTATAGTGTCACTCCACGATTGTTTAGTCTCTCTTTCAGCTATTGTTTGTGGAAAGCAATTCACTTGACAACAATCCATGAGTTCTTTTCGAATTGAGTAACTCTCCTAAATTTAGGAAATTTTTTTTTCCTTTTATCTCACTGTTACCATAAAACCACCAATAACCTCCCACTCAATTGGTTATTAGAGAAAAAGAGATAATTATCCAATAATTAATATTATTATAAATATTTATGATAACCAACTTACCATATTATATTTATAACCTATAGTTTTAATATTTCATCTCATGAAACATATAAACCATAACTCTTTTTCTATTTTATGATACTTAATTTAAATCTCATTTACATCAATCTTGATGTATCTCATACATCATACCCATCGTATCATATATAATCGAATTTTCTCTTGTCAATTTGAACATTTTAAATCAACACCAAGAACTGATTCTCAACTTGAATCCATTGAGCTACCAAGAGAACCTTATGGACCTGTAGCTTGAAGCTCTAATGGTACGTGAATAGCTGACTAAACTCTTTAGCCACGAGATCCACCATCCATTAACTACCGGGTACTCTACTAAAGACCGACAGCTGCACTCTTCTCACTTCAGATATATTTTGTGTCCATATCAACCAATCAACTATTGGGATTGGTGTCCTAATTCTCTAGAGTCTCGTAGTTTGTTGATGGGTTGGAAAAGGAAAGGAAACAAATATGCATCTTATGCTATGCGTTGATCTCCATACGTCGATGGTCATGCGTTGGACTAGAAAATATACAATATGCACTTAAGCATGTATGCGATGACCATGCGTTCTTGCCACAAGTTTTCTTACTTTCTCGCCAAGTGTAACAAGAATGCAAGTTTCTCGGGGTGATCCGAGGTCGAACTCAGGGATTTGTGACTCAATAATATCTGTGAAGTAATGCGTTTGAGGCGAAGACAAAAGTAAAAAGACAGCAATCAATGGAATTATGCGCTACTCCTACTCCAACTAAACAGATTGAGCAATGGAAGTTTAACTATGAGAATTGGAAGAGATGCAGCAACTGTTAACGCATAATAATGTTCATCATGTTAGGTCACCCCAGTAATCCCAGCTCGCCACACTAACGCATCGCACACCTCTTGGTGGCTAGCCGCATGCCTATATCTCTATAATGCATGGTTGCATCGAGCATAAGATCGTGTCTATCTCTAGGAACAATGCATACTTTGCTTTAGTGTGTTCCACTACTCACCCTCTCTGGCAGTTAGTTGCGGTTAATTAGCTCATAGACAAGCATTGCGATGGCTCATAGATGAGCGTTGGTACTGCCTCATACCAAGCGAAGAAGATTAACTCACTATACTCCCGTAACACACACCTCTCGGTGGGTTGCTACATGCGTCCTATCTCTAGGCTACACGATTGAGTATGCAACTACCTTTGATAACTAAAAGATGAGTGTAAATGATGACAAAGGAGAAGAAGATGAAGAAGATGAAGCTGAAGAAACTAATAGATGCATTGATTACAAAATGTATTAATGTCTTAAGCCAAAATGTAATACAATACAGAGATAAGAGGAGAGGTGGAAGGCTAGACGAAAACAATCTCTTGCTTTTCATCTGAAAGGCGTTAAGGCTATTGGTGGTTCCATGGATGGATGGTGGAGAAGTCTCTTTTGAGCTCTATCTCCGGTGTAACTTCGATCGTCACTCGGAAGGGGCTGTGGAGGTGGAGGATCTTCAAAGAGTGTCTGCTCATGCTCTCATTTGTGATCATAAGGATCCGCCTTAAGGCAGAAGCTCGGATGCCTTGAATTTGGGCTCTAAGGCTCTATTTATAGAGCTCAAACGCCGACAACATTGGTGGTCCCGCTCTAAATCACTGCCATTTTTGATGCGGTAGGTGAAATGTCAACATCATCTTATCCTTTTTTATACTCCCAAGGTATGCATTCATGCTTGTTTCTCCCGAAGTACTAACGCATTCCTCCCAACTTGCGATCAACCTTCTATCATGGTTATTACTCTGTAGCTATAGCATTCCATGCGATGAACTGATCTTCATGAAGGTCAACGCATGCGATCAACTTTGCGATGGTCTGGCATCAGCGTATGTAATCGATTCCTGCGATAGCTACAAAAATAGACATTTTGACGCCGTATAACACATGATACCAACAAGAATTTTTAGTTTTGATCGATGCAAGCTCACTTTTCACATAAATTCTTAGTATTATCAATGCATATTATGTTTGTTAGCCCTCATAATTCTAAGTAAAAGGCTACAATAGCTTGCATTTCTACCAACTATCATTTGTAATATACACATTGTTATGATTAATATAAGAGTTATTTCATTCTAGCATTTACTCATATCCAATAAACAAAGCTCCATGGTTATCGTATGTAAACTTAACCATGTATATGAGATATACAAGTGGATCATGCCTTAAGTGATTACCTAAATAGGTTTGTAGTATAAGGATTAAGGTGGGATACCTAATCCTGGTGACACTACGGATACGACCCGCTTTGTAGAGGTTTTGCTAGTGTTGTAAACTACTACAGATGGTAGATCCTGACCATTCATGTAGAGACATGCGAGCGGGGGTGTTGTATACAAAGAGTTTGTATAAGATTGGACCATGAGATGATTTGTCTCTATATATAACGTCGTTGATACTAGAGAGTTACATCTCACCTAAAGGACCATAGGTGACTTGACCTCAATCCTGAGTGTTTTGGGAAGTCCTGCCTTTAAGGGTGGTTCTTTGATTAGTATGGGTGAGAGTGGCCAGATTGCCAATTCAACATGCCTACCTTTTTTAGGACTTATTTGATTTGGGAGTTGGGGACTCAGCTACACAAGATGGAATTCACTTATTCCCCGATGCAGGGGTAAGTATATAGATTGCTCCCTTAAGGGTTGATTTCGGAGCTTGAACATAGTGACCATAGCTTCTCTTTGGAAGAGAGGACTCAGTCATAGTAGGGCTATGACTTATGTTTATTAGAGGGATCAGTGGTACTTAAGGAGTTAGATGTATCTACATAGGCATAATGATTATTGGCCGAGTTGTACTTACGAGCGATCTGTGAAGGGTTATCGCACTGATGATTGATTATGATGGACATATAATATATCTATAGGAGAGTTCAGTTGTCGGTCTTTAGTGGAGTGCTTAGCAGTTAACGAATGGTGGATCCCTTGACTAAAGAGTTTAATCAGTTATTCATGTACCGTTGGAGCTTCGAGCTATAGGTCCATAAGGTCCCCTTGATAGCTCAATGGATTCAAGATGAGGATAAGTTCTTGGTATTGATTTGAAATGTTCAAATTGACAAGAAATAATTTGATTATATATGATATGATCGGTGTGGTGTATGAGATATATCAAGTGGAGGATTAATGTAAATGAGATTTCCATTAAGGACCATGGAATAGAAAAAGAGCCATGGTTTATATGTTTCATGAGATGAAATATTAAAACTATAGGTTATAAATATAGTATGGTAAGTTGGTTATCATTTATATTTATAATAATATTAGTTATTGGATAATTATATCTTTTTCTCTAATAACCAATTGAGTGGGAGGTTATTGGTGGTTTCATGGTAACCGTGAGATAAAAGAAAAAATGTTTTCCTAAATTTAGGTAGTTGATATGAGATTTCCACTATCGAAAAGTTCTCACGAAAAGATTGTTAAGTAAATACGATTTACTAAATAACAACTTGGAGAGACTAGACGATCGTGGAGTGTTTCTATATGATAGACACTCAGTTGGTCGATGAGCTAAACGATCGCATAACTTTGCTAAACGATCACATAGCTTTTGTTAAACGATTGGGCATCGTCTATACGATAGATTTTGACATCTACCACTTGCTCAATCGTTTACACGATTGTTTTCCTTCGGTCTCTGCCTCTAACCAAGTCCACACAACAGAGCCCGCACTTCTAGATTCTCACATCGAACTTTTGTGGTGATGTCATACTCAACTCGACACTGTCGAGGTTCTGTGGAGGCCGTTCATTGCGTTCACTGTGTTCGTGATCTTGGAGATCGCGGTGTTCGAGTTCTTTGTTGATTGTACGGTGTAGCAGTCGTGGTGTACGAGCGTTTGCATGTTGCTGTGAACAAGCGTTCATGATCAAGGGTCTTGAAGATGAGTCTTCAAAGGTATGTGTATTCTTTCCCTTGATCGTAAAGTAAAGCATGCTGTAATTTAGGTTTTATGCATAGCTTGTTGTTTTTGTTTGTGTACTGTAATTGTGAATGTTCATATACGATTGAAATTTGGAACGATCCTTCCGTTGCTCATGGAAATCCTCATGTCCGATTTCCTTCATCAATAGTGCGATAACCCTTCACAGATCGTTCATAAGTATAGTTGGACCAATTAACCGTTATGCCCCTATAGTTACATCTAACTTCTTAAGTACCACTAATCCCTTTAAATAAGTCATAGTTCTACGATGACTGAGTCCTCTTTTCCAAAGAGAAGATGTGGCCACTATGTTCAAGACCCAAAATCAGCCCTTAAGGAAGAAATCTATCTACTTACCCTTGTTTTGGGGAAGGAGTGAATTTCATCTTGTGTAACTGAGTTCTTAGCTCCCAAATCAGACAAATCCCCAAAAAGGTAGGCATGTTGAGTTTGCAATCTGGCCACTCTCACCCATACTAATCAAATGACCACCCTCAAAGGCAGAAGTTCCCAAAACACTCAGGATTGAGGCAATGTCACCTATGGTTGTTCAGGTGAGATGTAAGTCTCAAGTATTAACGGCATTATATAAAGAGACTAGTTTTCTCGTGGTCCGGTCTTATACAAACTCTTTGTATAGAACACCTCCACTTGTATGTCTCCACATGAATGGTCAGTATCTACCATTTGTAGTAGTTCACAATACTTGTAAACCTCTACAAAGCGGATCGTATCCATAGTGTCACCAGGATCAGGTATTCCTCCTTAATCTTTATACTACATACCTTTTTAGATTATCGCTCAAGGCATGATCCATTTGCATATCGCATATACATGCTTAAGTTTACATACAATAACCATGAAGCTTTATTTATTGGATATAAGTAAATGCAAAATAAAATAACTCTTACTTTATTCATAATAATGTGTACAGTTTACAAATTACGAGACTCTGGGAGAATTAGGACACCAATCCCAACATTCCAATAGTTGGATACCACCTATCCTTCTATTTAATTCCTTGAGAATAACAAGGTTATTCTTGTGGTCTTATTCGAGTTTATTCAAGGAAATGTTCGTATTCAAGATCATTGGAGGAGTCGTTCGTTGGAACATCGAGAGGATTGTTCTTGGAGCTTAAGAATCTACAAAGGTGAGAATGGTTCTAACCCTTCCCTACAACATGCTATTTACATGTTTGTTCTACGTTTATTCTATTTTAGTTTACTGTTTTGTTTATGTAAAAATCGATTTATGAGATGTAAGGTGTTCATAATGCTTCCGCTACAGGATTCGATCCCAAAAAAGGGCTTCAGAGTTAACAGCTTTCATCTTGTTTGTGCTCTTTCGATCTTTAACTCCAGGTGTCAGGCCTCTTGCTCCGAAATGAAGTTATAAGTTTCATCTGAGTCTATCAAGGTGCCTTCTGTAGGTCTGGAGTTGACGACTGCATCAATGAACACAAGTCTCTTTAATAAAGTGTCCTTATGAAATAAGGCTTCTCTTAGATTGCTGACAAGAATTTTAACGCTTTTATTCGAGGATTCTCCCCATCTTTTTCTTTTTCAACTTTAGTTTCTTCCTCCTATTCATTACAACATTGTACTGAGGCTTGTAAGGCTGTCAGGGCAACTCGGTGCAAACACTCAACTACTCGATGAGGGCCATTGCACAGAAAGAAAGAAAGGGACCTTTGTTGATTTGGGTTTGCTTATAGGACTCCTAAGAGGGGCCTGCACCCATAGTTTGTGGGTTCTTTTCATTTTTGAGGTTCTCGAGGGATTAAGCTTGAGAGCCTTATTCCCTGGATTTGGTGGTTGTATATTTCTTTTGGGGGGTTTGTTTATCAATGTAGTCAAGTAATCTCTCTGTCGCGACCAGAGCAGAAGCAAGATCTTGGACTTTCTATTTATACAATTTAGTTCTTGCACACAGGTTTAGTCCTTCAACAAAGAAGAGTACTTTATCCTCTCAAACATGTCCCTTATGAGTAACATGATAGCCGAGAATTGTTTTACGTAGTTTCTGATGGTCCCCGTGTGTTTAAATTCTCATAGTTTTCTTCTTGCAGTAAACTCAACATTCTTGGAGAAGAATTGAGCCCTTAGTCCTTTCTTGAGATCTTCCCATTTATTGACAGTGCATAGGCCATTCTGAGTGTCATTCACTTTGGACCTCCACCACAGCTTCGCATCATCAGAAGATACATGGAGGCCAACGTCACCTTTATTTCTTTGGCGATAATTCCACTTGCTTTAAAATAATGTTCCATATCAAAGATGAAATTCTCAAGTTCTCTAGCATCGCGGTTCCCATTGAAAGCTTTCAGTTTCGGGATCTTGAAATTGCTAGACACAATACATGTCTGATTCCGGGTCTTGTTCTTTTTTTTTGGTTTTTTTTCTTTTTTTTTCTTTTTTTTGTGTCTGATTCCGGGTCTTGTTCTCAATCGTCCGCATTGTCAAATTCATTTGTGTCTTCATCTCAGTCATCTCAGCTTTGATGGCATCTATTGTTGCTCTAAAGTCGTCAATCAAGTCATTGAACAACTTTGCATGGTCTTTTGCGAACTATCAAGTTCTTCAACATACTCCTCCATGGCTATGATAGAGCTCGTGGAGCTATCCCCACATTTAGAACTACCAGCCGTGTAGCTTTGTGTTCCAATGAATCAACCCTCAGCGTCAATTCTTGTATTGACAGCCCATCTATCCAGGCATTCAGTGCCTCAATTCCTTTGAACTTTTCTTCTAACCCATCAAGGCAAGTCTGAATATATTTCACTTCGTCAGGAAATTCCCTTAGATACAGATATTGCTCTTTAATCTTAGTAAGTCGCTCATACTGCAACTTTGACAATTGCTTTGTTGTGGACCAGATTGCGATCTTTACAGTTAATGAGCTAAACTCTGATACCATTTGTCACAATTGCAAACTTTCGAGTATGGGACAAGCGACTGTGCGGTACTTGCTTTAATTTGGCGAGCAAGCCAACCATGTAAATATCGAAAGTCATGGATAACATTGGTGTATGATGTAGCCTCCACTCACGTTTCGAGAGAAGTGGTTTTATAAAATATGAGAGAGAAAAAGTATTGAAAACATCGTTAAAGAATGCATTGAATCTGACAGTTGCAAGAAAGCTTTTATTGCAAAGAGTATATTAATACATTAGTCGGGGATATGACTAGTGGGTTTTCCATATAGTACATTCTAAGCAATTTCTACTATTCCTAGCTTGATTATCAAAAGTAGCAAGCAGTCACTTGAATGAAAAAGAACATGAAATAAAGAACAACTTGAAAAACTAATTACAAGACTTAAATATAGGATGGTTTGGACATGCGGTCATGGGAGAACATTTAAGGAATTGAATTCCCTAGAAGAAGCGTGTGAATGCAGTGCCATTGTTAATCAAGTTTGAAAAACTCAAAATACAAAGAAATTCATAGAGAAACACGATAGACAATTATGATTATACAATATGCTTGTAGAGAGAGGATATGAAGGGATGAAGAAGAACCTACCCTTGAAGTCCTTTCTTCTAGTAATTCATCTCCTTGTGATGAAATCCCTTGAACTCACAAACAACATCACTTTCCCACCTACCGTAAGAACACTTCTCACAAACAAGAACACTACCATTTGAAAATCTCGCTATTCTCTAAAATAAGAACCAAGGATGTGCAGTCTTTTTGATTTTGGAAGGGATGGTGGATTTAGGAGAGGGATTCTTCAGAGAAATTTTTCTTGTAGAGAGAATTAATTGATCAGTATTCTATCTTACCCAATGTAGAGATCTCTTCCTTAATTTGTTAACAAGATGATGAGTGGAGGAGGAGTTACAACACCTCTCCACTAATACGCATAATAACTCCCTTAGGAAGTTATTCTCAATTTTATTAACTTAAAAAATTCATTAATATCAAATTAACATATAATTAAATTAATAATGTTAATTAATTAACAATTAAATATCACATATTTAATTTCATTTGAATCATATTCAAACCACATCCTCACATAACCTATAGTTTTAATATGTATTAATTTTTAATCTATAGTTTTAATACGAATCTTATTCATATAAATAATATTTGAATCTTATTCAAATATTTATCTCTATCATATTATAAAGTATAAATTTGAATATTATTCAAAATTAACTTTATATTATAATCTATATACATTATATTAATTGTATCTCATACAATTAGTTCCCTTATTTAATTGAACAATTCAAATTAATCCAAAATTAATTAATTTTTATTTTTTCTTTAGTAAGCTAACAAGGGGACTTTATGGACCTACAGATTAAAAGCTTCAATGATACGAGATTAACTAATTAAACTTTTTAATTAAATTAATCAACATTCATTAACTGCTATGCCACTTCATTGAAGATTCACAACTGCACTCTTCACACTGTAGATATATTTTTGTGTCCACAGATATAACCAATCAACAGTAAGTCGACCCTTCATGAATCGCCCGTAATTACACTTAGGTCAAATTACCATTTTACCATGTAATTACATCTAACTCCTTGAATATCATTGATCACTCTAATGAACAAATAGTTTATAGTCAAACTATAAACTAATCCCTCTCGGACCAATAAGAGGGTGAAACCTTATTTTTAAGTCCCAAAATCAACTATTAATGGAACAATTCATCTACTTACCCCAAAGATGGGAAGAAGTGAATTCTATATTGTGTAGCTATATTCCCAACTCCCTACTCAGACAAGTCCCCAAAATGGTAAACTTATTGAGTCGGCGAATCTGACCACTTTCATCTATACAGATCAAAAGATCACCCTCATAGAGAGGAGTTCGTAACTCGTTAGGATTAAGGTTGAGTCACCTATGATTATCCTATTAAAATGTTAATCTCTTCAAGTAACAACGTTATAAAGAAAGATTGATCATTTTGCAGTCTAGTCTTATACAAACTCTTTGCATATGATACCCTCACTCACATGTCTCCACATGAACGATTAAGATCACATCTTTTGTAATACTTTACAACTATTGTAACAATTACAAAGTGAGTTATATTCGTAGTGTCACCAAGATAAGACATCTAACCTTATTCATATGCAATAGACCATTTAGTTTATTACTTAAACATATGTCAACCACATACATGTTTAAGTTACATAAAATAACCTCGGGTCTTAATTTATTGGATTGAATTAATGCAAACTAAATGTCGAATAAAATAACTGCTTATTTTATAATAAATAATTCTTGTACTAAAATTAAAAACTACGAGACCTGCAAGATTTGGAGCACCAACCCCAAAAATTTCCTACTTGTTCAAAAGCTAGTGGGGTGTACAATATAAAGTACAAAACAAGTAAAGTACACAATATAATGAACTAGGCTATAACCAGTCGCATCTCCCACTTGCCCTAGACAAGATGATGCATGTCTCGTAGACCCAAACTCTCCAGGTGACCCTCAAATACTTTAGCCATGAGAGCTTTTGTAAATGGATTAGCAACATTGTACTCCGAAGTTATCTTCGTGACAATCACGTCCCCTCGATGTCTAGCTCCTGTATAAGATGATATTTGTGCTCCATATGCTTCCCTCTTTTGTGGCTTCTAGGCTCCCTGGAATTTTCCACAACACCATTATTATGAAAATAAAGGGTGACGAGCTTTGACATGTCAGAAACAACTTCTAGGTCTATCAAAAACTTCTTGAGCCAGAGAGCTTCCTTAGCAGCTTCACAAGTAGCCACATATTCTGCCTCCATGGTAGAGTTAGAAATTCAGCCTTGCTTTGTGCTCCACCAGACTACAACCTCTCCATTAAAAGTAAACATTGATCCTGATGTGGATTTCCTAGAATCCCTATCAGTCTGAAAATAAGAGTTAGTGTATCCAGTAAAAATCAAATACTTAGACCCATACACAAACAAATAGTCCATCATTCTTCTAAGATACTTGAGGATGGTCTAAATGGATATCTAGTGACCATATCTTGAATTGGATTAATATCTACTGATTATCCTTACTGCATAACAAATGTCAAGCCTTGTACACATCATGGCATACATAAGGCTGCCCACAGTCGATGCACAGGAAATCCGTCTCATTTTTCGATCTCTTGAGGAGTCTCAGGACACTATTCCTTAGACTATACAATTCTACGCCTGAAAGTTAATAAATCCTCTTGGAATTATGCATCGAATATCTGACAAGCATCTTGTCACTATACGATGCCTAAGACAATGCCAACGTTTTGTTCTTATCATCCCCAAAGATTTGGATCCCTAGAACAAATTGCGCTCACCCAAATCTTTCATGTGAAATTGGGTGGCTAGCCATTTCTTTACATCTGTTAATAAACCTACATCATTCCCTATGAGTAAGATATCATCCACATACAACACCAAGAAATCTATTTAACTATTGATGATCTTCTTGTAGACCTAAGGTTCATCAACATTCTGGTCAAAGCCATAAGACTTGATCGTTGTATCAAATCTTATATTCTAAGATCGAGATGCTTGTTTAAATCCATAAATGGACCAATTAAGCTTGTAAACCATTTGCTCTCGATCTTGTTTAATGAATCCCTCTAGTTGCTGCATGTAAATGGTCTCTTCAAGATTATCATTCAAAAAGGCAGTCTTGACGCCCATTTTTCATATTTTATAGTCATATATGTAGCAATGGACAAGAGAATATGGATAGACTTAAGCATAGAAACATGTGAGATTTTCATAATCCACTCCTTCAACCTAGGTATAACCCTTTGTCACCAATCTAGACTTAAAAGTTTGCACCTTACCATCTACACTCATTTTCCTCTTATAGATCCATTTGCAACCTATAAGTTTCACCCCATCAGATTGATCTACAAGATCCCAAATAGAATTGAAGTACATAGGCTTCATTTTCATATCCATGACCTTAAGCCATTCAACTTTGTCCATATCAATCATTGCTTGGTTATAGGTCAATGGATCCTCAACGTCGTCATTTAATATGATAGCAAGGGTTTCTGTTAAACCTATATAGCGAGCAGGTTGGTTTGAACCCTTCTAATATGTCGAGGCATCCTTAACTCTTGAGGTGGATGTGTTTGACTAGATGAACCAACATCAACA
Organism: Benincasa hispida; assembly: GCF_027475165.1. Classification (NCBI taxonomy): domain Eukaryota; kingdom Viridiplantae; phylum Streptophyta; class Magnoliopsida; order Cucurbitales; family Cucurbitaceae; genus Benincasa; species Benincasa hispida. Next base: position 48,356,857 of record NC_143481.1, on the reverse strand, counting down.
ACTCTTGTTGATGTACTAGCCTCTTCAACAAGTCTTATAAAAACAAATATTTTATTTTCTCTAGGATCAAAGAAGTAACCACCTCTCGTTTCCTAGGGATAGCCTACAAATAGACATAATTTTAAACGTGATATCAATTTCTTTGAATTTTTCTCAAGCATATATGTCGAACAACGCTAAATCCTGAAGTGTATAAACTACCTTTACGACCTCTCCATAATTTCAAAGGAGTTTTAGAAACACTTTTGGATGGTACATTATTTAAAATATACACTGCAGTCATTACTGCATAACCCCAAAACAAGTCAAGTAACTGAATATAACTCATCATAGGTGTTCAACAAGGTTCTATTTCTCCTTTCTGATACACCATGTTGCTGAGGCGTAATAGATGTTGAGAGTTGGGATACAATTCCATTTCTATCATATAGTTCTAGAATCTTAAATCCATATATTCTCCACCTATATTTGATTGAAATGTTTTAATATTTTACCTAATAAATTCTCAACTTCATCCTTATACTCAATGAACTTTTCAAGAGCTTCAAACTTGTGTTGCTTTAGGTAAAGATACTCATACTTGAGTAATCATCTATGAAAGAAATGAAATATTCATATCTCCTCTTGTTTTAACATTCATCGAACCATAAAGGTTTAAATATACAAGTTCTAAGGGATCTTTGGCTCTATAAAATTTTTCAACAAAAGGTCGTTTTGTCATTTTGCCTTCAAGATATGATTCACAAACAAGTAAAGAGTTATCTTCTAACTCGCTTAGAAGTCCACTTTTACCCAACCTCTCAATCCTATTGAGATTTATGTGACATAACCTTAGATGCTAAATATGGGCATTTTCTTTAGCAAAAATCTTTTTGTATTTTATTTTGAGTTGTCGTAGTTATGAACATTACAATATTAAGAAGCGATTTAGATGCTAATGGTCTTAGCACATACAAATTACTTTCTAAATTTGTAGAACAAATATTAACACACTCTTTAGAAAAAAACGCATTACTACGAAATTGAAGGAAACTCTCAGGAATAGATTTCAGAATAAAGCTAACTTGACTGGACTCATTAATGACGACCCCATTTATTTTCACCACGTTGAAATGGACCATCATATTGAGAACATGTTCTGACACTGAGGTCTCATGGTTCTTATGGGCTTTGAAAATGAACTTCGGTGCATCGTGATTGATCTGATTTCGCATTGAGTCCATGATTTCGCATGCAGTGACCGTGTTCTCGTGTTTCTTTGCCAACACTGTTAAGCTAGCAAGAATGTATGCTCTAGCCTTGTCGTTGAATTCATCCACCTCTCGTATGCATCTCAAACAGTTCGAGTAGCATTAGGAACGGGAACTTGAGTCCTCCAGTAAGAAAAACTTAAGGTCGTTGATGATTAAAATAGTGTTTATTCTATTTTTCCAGATCATATAATTATCAACAGTTAATTTGTTGGCATTTAAAAGGTTAATAGTAGAGCTAGCCATATTGAAGTTTGCTGCAATCAAACAAATTATTTATATTAGATACATGCACAAATAATTAAATCCAATCAAGTTTAGCAAAATTTGAATGTACCCTATGTGACATCTAATTTTGCAATGTTGTTCAGTGATTTAGGATAAAAGTCACCGAAGGGTGATCAGTCACCTATTCACTGAATTGAGACACTCTCAACTAATTATTTTATAAGAATAACTCTTATTCCTATAACAATTAGTCACCATTGATTTGGTCAAGAAATTATTAACTTGCTTAACAAATTTCTTGCAAGTGTGACCCTTCATTTTAGATCCTAGAGTTCCACCCCAATGAGCCAACCGAATGTAAAAATCGATTGCGGCAAAAACTAAAGTGGCCTTATCCATTACCAGAGTTTGAGTTTAATTTCATGCAAATACCTTCTAAAGGGGGACACAACAAAACGGTGCCACAAGACCGAGCATGAAATTTTACTATCAAACCAATGAAGGAGATCGTGCAATGTGTTGACATACATCCATCTCCCACTTACTATAAAAACTTTCTCCATTCACCTTGATATTGACCTATGGAAACACCTTTCAAAGGGGGACACAAATAAAGATGCCACGAGGCTGCACATAGATCTCATGGTGTGAACTTTAAGGGAGTGAAAAGAAAATGACATCATATATATCTTTTTTCCTTCCATTAAGTGTTTTAAACCTATGATTTATTACTTACGTAAATCCAGCTAATAATTTATCTATCTTTTTTTTTTTTTTTTCGAATATAACAATTATATTGAATTGTTTAACAATGTATGATTATTATTTATTAAACATTTCAATAAATTATAATCATCTATTGCATGCTTATAAAATATTTGACTAATTCACCTTCTAGGTAGGTTCTCAGGTAGGGATGTTTCGTTTATGTTAGCGTAAATATCCCAATCCTAGACAGAACATTCCTTAGACAAATGTTCCTTATAGGTAAATATTTTATAAATTTAATCTTTTATTGCATCTATTTTAATCCTATTAAAACAAAATAAAAGAACCTAATTATAATCATATTAGAAATATTTTTAACATAAATATAGGTGAATTAATTTTAAACCATTTAAAAATTAAAATCTTATGTCTGCATGTGACTCTTTATTATAGATTTTAATTTATTTCAGTAAACTTATAATTATTAAAACCTATAACATGCATTTTAATGACAATAGTTAAATATAACAATTATATTGACTAAGTAATGTCATGCTTAATGCATCTCCATTTTCATCATATAATATAACAATTATATTAATCTCTAATGAAAAACATACATATCCATCATATAATATAATACTCATATTAAAGTATGATATATGAATATGTTTAATGATACATGCAATCATATAATATAACATTTATATTAAATATGATGCATGTGCATGCTGATAATATCATACAATCATATAATAGAATAATTATATTAAATATGATGCATGAATATGTTTATCCTAAATATGATGCACGAATAATATATGAACGATTAGGATCATATCGTTTGTAATACTTTACAACTATTGTTACAATTATAAAGTGGATCGTATCCGTAATGTCACCAGGATAAGGCACCCAGTCTTATCCATATACTACAAACTATTTAGATTATTACTTAAACATGATCCACCTGTATGTCAACCATACATATGTTTAAGTTACATAAAATAACCTCGGATCTTAGTTTATTGACCGAGTTAATGCAAACTAAATTTGAATTAAATAACTGCTTATTTTATTAAATAAATAATTTGTGTACTAAAATTACAAACTACGAGAGCCACAAAATTTAGTTCCAACCCCAACAAACATACCCTTGACAAGCATGCCCAAGGCATGTGGCAACCCCAAGATAAAGTCCATTAATAAGTTTTCCTAAATAGATGTAAGAATTGGCAGAAGTGTGTAAAGTCCTGTATTATGACTGTTGGGGTTGATGCCCTAAATCTCGTAGGGTCCTATAGTTTGTAATTGTAATATACAAATATTTTATTTATGTAATAAAATATTTGATGTTTTATTTCAAAATTAGTTGCATTAACCACAAATCAATAAACTAACATCAAATGTTATCTTGTAGCTTAAACATGTATGTAGAGACATATGAGTGGATCATGTTTAGGTGATAACCTAAATGGTCTGTAGTAGATGGATAAGGCTAGATACTAATCCTAGTGACACTATGATTATGACTCGTTTTGTAGATGTTACAATTGTTGTAAAGTGCTATAATTGATCTGATCCTGATCATTCATGTGGAGACATGTGAGCGAAAATATTCTATACAAAGAAGTTTATATAAGACTGGACCACGAAATGTTTAGTCTCATTATATAACACTGTTCATAATAGAGACTTACATTTCACCAGGATGACCATAGGTAACATGATCTGAATCCTAAATGAGTTGTGAACTCCTGCCTATGAAGGTGATCCTTTGATTTGTATGGGTGAGAGTGACCAGATCGCCGACTCAACAAACTTACCATTTTGGGGATTCGTCTGATTGGAGAGCTGGGAACACAACAACATAAGAAGGAATTTATTCCTTCTCCAATGTCGGGGTAAGTAGATAAATTGCTCCCTTAAAGACTGATTCTGGGGCATTAACAATGTGACGCCACACCCTCTCCTAGCTCAAGAGGGGTTCGATCATAGTTGGACTATGATTTATTGTTCATTAGAGGGATCAGTAGTACTTAAAGAGTTAGATGTAACTACAAGAAAAAACGGTAATTTTAGCTTAGCTGTACTTACGAGCAATTTGTGAAGGGTCAGCATACTGTTGATTGGTTATATCCAATGGACACAAAAATATATCTATAGTATGAAAAATGTAATTGACGGTCTTTAGTGGAGTGTCTATCAGTTAACGGATGGTGAATAATTTAAATTAAAGAGTTTAATTAATTATTTACGTACCGTTGGAGCTTTAAGCTACAGGTCCATGGTCCCCTCGGTAGCTCAACATGTTTTAATGAGAATGGTCCCCTCGGTAGCTTAACGTGTTTTAATGAGAATCAATTTTTGGATTTATTTGAATTGTTCGAGTTAATTGAGGGAATTAATTATATGTGATATAATTAATTTAAGGGACAATTGCAAATATAGACATTAGACCCAAAGTATTAGCAGATATAACATAATGTAAAATTGTAAATATGACCAAGTTTAAATAGTCTATCAGTGATAGACCATATTATTCGTAGGAGTCTATCAGTGATAGATCGTATCACTGGTAAGAATCTATCAACGATAGAAGTCTATCGTTGATAGACTTGTTTATATTTGCAATTTTTTTAAAATGATGTTATACACTTGGTTATTATTCCTAAAAATGCTACAAATTGCAATTACCCTTAATTTAATTTAATTATATATGATATAATTACTATAATGTATTTGATACATTATGATATTAAGTATTTATGAGAGGAACTAAATATTTGAATATGATTCAAATATTAATTATATGAATTTGATTCATATGGTTCAAATTAATATAAATGTGATTTATATTAAAAGTCATTGGTGAGAGAAAGGTATGTTATATTTGATATAACATATAATTTAATATATATTGATAAGGTAGTTATCATATGAATATATATTAAATATTTTATTAAATAAATAAATAAAATTTATCTTATTTATTTATTTTTGAATTAATGTTATTTGGGAGGGCTCCCCCTCTTTCTCTCCAACTTATGTATGTGAGTTAGTTATATTTTCTTCTTCTCTGTGTGGTGAAGAAAAGAAAACACAGAGAAAAATTTCACAAGGTGTTCTGAGATCTCAGGCTTTTTCTTTTCTTCTCCTCTCCCAATCCCTTCCTTCACTAAAATAGTCAGAGCTCACTCCTCCTGGATTCTCATCCAAAGAATACCAAGGTTGCTTTTGTGGTAATGTCCTTTTGGTGTTTGTGATTTTTACAGTGAAGAGGAAACATGAAGATTTCGTTCTTCAAGGGCAAGCCTTCTATTCCCTTTTTCTCTTCTTAGTTTCTCAAGCATGTTGTACGTTTTATCTAATTAAATGCATGATCTGTTATGTTTCTCTGTAAAATTATATTCTGTAAATTTTTTAGAATTGGGACGATCCGCTTCTGCTCCACACCCTTCACAGGGATCCGTCAATGACCTTGTCCCTTAATTGTCCAACACACAAAACATATTATAACAAAGTTAGATACATTCTTTATGAATTTATGGCCAACAAAACCTTTCAATAAGTAAAGATTTTGTCACAACCAAAATGGTCACCCAAACCACCCTGATGACTATCTTTTTTAAGTTGTTCCCACCAAGGTGCATGAGGAATGCACAATCTATTTTCCTTGAACAAACATCCATAAGCCAAATGAAAGTCTTTATAATTAACACACGTGCATTTCATTGTATCCATATATCTCCAAAATCAACATTTCCATAAAGTTAAAGGTAAAGTATAAAAAACAACAATTTGTCCTTGAAGCAAAGTTAATAGAGTGGATTTTCTACTAAGGGCATTGACTGCTTTAATAGAATGATCTGCATAATCACAAAATCAAATTGTTGGATAAAAGTTTCTCAACATGCATGCATTCAATTAATTTGTTTTTGGGTTTGAAGGACGTGTAGTTAAATTATCATTTAACTATTGTTCTGGAAGTTTCTTTTTCCTATTTTATAAATAATATAACCCAAACAAAAGAAGTTATCTCTATTTGGCTTCTTGGGATCTTTGTTAGGTTACTTGTTTTCAAGATTGAAACCTAACAAATTGGTATCAGGGCATAAACTCATCATGGAAGAACAAGAAGAATGGCGCAAAAACAGTGGAAGGGAAGATTCAAAGCGAATGAGAAAGAGCTTGTAAGAATGAAAAAGATGATGATGAATCTTTACAAGAGTATCGAAAGATTGTCTAAAGATATAAGGAAAAATACCTTGATGAAAGAGAAGTGGACTTCTAAATTAACGGAAGGCTCACAAATGAAGTTGAAGAATAAGGAAGGTGAGGAAGCAGAATTACATATGAGTAAGGGCAATAGAGAAACGAATAAAAGTAAGTACAAAGACTTGATGCCAATCTTCTTTGGTGATTATCCCAAATCATGGTTGTACAGGGTTGAAAGGTACTTTGAGATTCATGAGTTGTATGATTTGAAATGAAGGTGGCTATGATAAGTTTTGCACTATATGAGTCAATTGGTATTGTTGGTCTCATAATCGAAAGCCTATAATCTCGTCGATAGATCTGAAGGATCAAATGTTTGAGCGTTATTTTCCAACGCAAGAAGGAAGTCCGGGAGCGTGCGTGATTAAAATTCTATAAGATGGAATCTATGAAGAGTATTTGAAGAAAATTGTGGCATATTCAGCACCTTTACCAGATATGGAGGAAAGCATGTTAAAAGAAATTTTATGTCTATGAACCATAAGCATAATCTTGAGATGAGAAACAAGAATGTCTGGAAGTGAGTAAGGAAATTTTGAGAAGAAGCTTGTCGCATCGAAATTTAGGAAATATTTCTATAGGAAGTGAATAAAACTTTGAGACTTATTGTTGGTCTATGAATTCAAGAGTAGGAAGCATGTTGAGAGGTTAAGTTAATGCATTTTAATTAAGTGAGAGATGTGATGAAACTTTAAATAAATATTTGAGGACAAACATTATTCAAATTTATGGTTGTGATAAATTATAGAAATACAAGTTATTGCTGCTTCTTATATTTTGAGAATTTCAGTGGAAAATGTATTAACTTAAAGAAGAAAATCATGTAAAAAGATCATCCTCGCGTTTAGCACTTGCAAAGCTATTTATCTTGAAATGTTACAACTCTAAACTCTATAAAGTAGGATTCGGAATACATCAAAATCAGAACTTGTCAAAAGGAAGTTGAAGAAACTAAGTTCATAAGAAGACCGAACCAACATTACCATGCGATGAAAGTCGAATTGTGCATTGAAAATATACGGAAAGAAGATGACAAATGCATAAGTGGTGATACGTCTAGTCAAAGTGCAAGTTGCAAGCTAATTGAAAGGGATAAGGCAGAGTCAATGAATTGATGAAGCGATGAAAGCGACGAAGAAGGATATGGAATTAAATGCAAAGTGTGTCAGATAACCATGTGAAATAGCAATGAAGAACGAACAATGAAGTCTTTAAATAGCTCAAGTCTCACACATTTTAAAAATTAGCGGACATATCTCTCTCTTCTCCTACGCCATTACTCTGCCCCATTTTCTTTGTCTAAATTCCATCCTTCATCTTCAAGCACAAGTGTAATGAGTTGATCAAGATAGCCAAAGGAATCAAGAGACTATGACCAGAAACTTGACACCTTTAACTCTTTAATCAAACTTCTTTCATCCATTTGTCATTATGATTGTACTTCTTTCTTACTATAAATCATGATTTCTATCATTTCTCATCCGCCCATGTGTTATCTTTTTTCTACAATGAGTGGCTAAGTTTATAATGGGGTGGGAAGATTAAAGCAACATTCTAATAAATTTTGCATAAGTTGAAGTTAATCTTACTTAATGTGTATATAATTTATTGCTTAAATCCATCTGATCAATCAGTTTAAGTAGAAACAACTAACTATTCGAGAGAGAGTAAGTGGTTGTGGAACTTATTAAACAAGAAAAAAAGTGGCTTTAGAAATAAAGATAACCTTTTGCTTATTTAACTTAGGCATGCATCTTAAAGACAAGGTTAATGTGAATTAAACACTGAAAAGTGGTTTTCCTTACTCTGTTAAGTTAAAAACGTGAACGGATCCTTATGTATAAATTTGAGTGAATGTTGTGAATTTTCCCAACCCTGCATTACTTATTGTTTGTTAGTCATTTTCAAGCTTACCATCCTTGTGTTGCACATTCCATTATCAACGCATACTCACTCCCACCTTCAACGCATCACATTTACATAATCACTCCACCTAACTTTGTTTTATTTTCCATTTGTATTTAGATTGTTCTTCACCTTATTAGTAAACACTCAACCATTGATTGATTTATCTTAAATTGTGAAAATCATTAGGACCGATATAAAGTCTGTGAGTTTGACCCGGGTACTTACCAAGATGTCCTGATCAAGTTTATACTTGGACTTGGTTAGAAAAAAACTTGTGTTAATTCAAGATAATCTAAGGAATCAATAGCATTAAAAATACTTACTTTCAAGTCATAGGTTGCAAGCGAATAGATGCATTTAGAATGACTTGGAAGCCAAGCTTCAAGAAGAGGTCATAATCGATAACCGATCACTCTTGATGCCTATATGAAGTACTTAGCCTTGAAGATGGCGATTGGAGAGATGGTTACTACAAGCCCAGGAAAGTTAGAAGCTCAAAAGAGTGAAATAAATCCCAATAGCTTCAGTGGTTAGAAACCTAATATTAAATCCAATGATCCTGGAGGAGTTCACCATGTTACTATCCCTGATAAGGGAACCTATATTCGGAAAGAGTCGTTGTTCAAAGGCATGTCAGACAGTGAGCAAAGAGAACGATAGGAAAAAGGCCTTTGTTTCCGTGGTGATGAAAAAAATACTACCATGGCCATAAATTGAAGTCTAAAAAGAAACGAGAGCTCATACTTCTAATTGCGAACGAGGAGGAAAACATTGAAGAAGTTATCTATGATGAGGAAGAAGCTTAGGTCGAGCCAAAGGCCATTGAAATCGTTGGCAGTAGTTATCTGATTTTGATTGATATTTGATTTTTTCATAGGAAAGTTTTTTTTCTTTTGTTTTCTTTTCCCTTTTTTTAATGCAAAGTTTTTCATGGGAAAGTTATCTAATTTATATTGTTATAGTTGATATATGTTATATAAGTGTATCAAGTAATAACCTAAAGAGTCTATAGTATATGGATGAGTCATGTCTTATTCTGATGACACTATAAATACGGCCCACTTTGTAATTGTTATAAACAGTTTGATACAAATCGTTCATGTGGAGACATGTGAGTGGGGGTATCTTATACAAAGAGTTTGTATAAGACTGGACCACAAAATATTTAATCCCTCTTTGTAAATTCGTTAGTTGAAGAGATTAATATTTCGCAGGATGATTTTATGTGACTCAATCTTAATACTAAGTAAGTTATGAACTCCTGTCTGTGAGGACTCATCCTTTGATTTGTATAGGTAAGAATGGACCAAGTTGCTAACTCAATATGTTTACCATTTTAGGGACTTAACCAAATAGGGAGCTGGGAATATAATTTCACAAGATGAAATTCACTCATTTCCATCACTATAAAAATTTTTGCTTTAGATGTCAGTTCTAAACTAACATCATATATTTATGGTGACGAATTACAAATCGTTATTGTCTTTTGTGACATTGCAGCTTACAATGGTAGTTGTACTTTGATGGCAGTTTTGAATCATTTTAAGTTTGGGGTGGGGCATGTTGTGATAGCTTGAGGTCCTTGAACATTGTGTTCGGACAATTTTTGTGTGCTTGAATTGCTTGCTTGCTCTATTGTTTGATTCACTATGATGAAGAGTTGATGACACACCCTCTTTATGGTTAGATTTGTATGAGATAATGTTTGGAGATCATAATCATGATTTTTAGCCTGTTTAAATTTTTTCTTCTCTCTCATGCATCTTTAGGTTTTTTGTCTAACGAAATGAGGTCTCGCATGCTTAGAGTGGTATTATTTAGCTCATATATTTGTTGTCACCCTAAAAGACTTGGATAACCGGTGTCAAGTAACTATAGGCTCAACCTAGTAATACATGCTTAAGTTTTTTTGCCAAACTCTTATTTTGTATTGTAAAAGCCAAATGTAGAGTAAATAAATGAAAGTTGTAAAAAGCAAAGCATGTTGTAAAGTAAAAGCAAGTTTGAACGTTATTTTTTAAGGAGATTACTTCTCTTTCTTGGGGTTATGATTAACCTAGAATGGCTATGACACCCATGGTTTTCCTCTATGCTAAAGTATCTTTGAGGAATGAGTAAGCTTCGACGTCTTTTAAAGAGACGTTGTTCGTAGTTAGATGTTTTTCACGTAACTCGTGTGGGCAAACCAAAACGAAAGTAATGTGTCTAGATAAAGTTTCTTATTTTGTGTAAAGTAGAAAAAATGAGAAAAAGTTAAAAATAGAATATTCATGCATGAGTAGGTTTAGAATCATTCTTAAAACTTGCTTCATTGATTAATTGTGATTAGATTTCATTTTTTATTGTAAATCTTATTCTAAGAGACTGTTGAGACTAGACTAACGACCCTTGTGGTTGAACTGTTGAGGTTGATGCCCTAAATCTCGTAGGGTTCTATAGTTTGTAATTGGAATGTACAAACTTTTTATTTATATATAAAATATTTGATGTTTTATTTAAAAATTAATTGTATTAACATAAACCAATAAACTAACATCTAAGGTTATCTTGTAGCTTAAAAATTTATGTAAAGACATACAGGTGGATCAGTTGGTTACACTTTCTTCTTCTTGGTGTGGTGAAGAAAAGAAACAAAAAAATCTCAAGTTTTTTTCCCTGCTTTTCTTCTCTTCTCCTCTCTCAATCCCTTCCCTCATCAAAATAGTCAAAGCCCACTCCTTCTGGATTCTTATCCAGAGAATACCGAGGTTGCTTTTGTGGTAGTGCCCTTTTGGTGTTCGTATTTTTCTTAGTGAAGAGGAAACGTGAAGATTTTGTTCTTCAAGGGTAGGTTTTCTATTCTTTTTTTTTTTCACTTCTTTGTTTCTCAAGCATATTGTATGTTTTGTTTAACTAAATGTATGATTTGTTTCGTTTCTTAAAATTGCGTTCTGTAAATTTTTTAGAATTGGGACGATCGCTTCCGTTGCAAACCCTTCACAAGGATCCTTCATGAACAAGCATATTTTTTGTGTGAATGTGTGATTCTATCTTGCTTGAGGACGATCAATAATTAAGTTGAGGGTATTTTGCTAGCACCAAAATGTGTTATCTCGCTCCACGTAATTCAAGGTTGCTACTATGTTTAATATGTTTATTTAGTGTTTTTACAGGTTTCGGACACCTAGAAGGTATAATTAACCATCACGAGCCATTCGGAGTTAATTTGGAGCAATTAGAAGCTAAAATAAACCATTGGGCTTCAAATGAGTCAAAATTATGAAACTTCCCCATGAGGTTGGTGTTGTGTGCTTAATCGTGTTCAATAATGCAAGGATAATCTTTAAAAATTCATACAAGTTTTCTTCTAAATATCCCAAGTATAAACCAGTTAGAAGGTAGTCTCGGTGAGGATCGAGATCAAACACAAGGATTTCAATTAAAGGAAAAATACACTCAGTTCATGATTTTCTACTATTAAACGCAGGGATGTATGCATCAATTTAAGTTGGTGTGAGTGATGTTATGTAAAGCATAAACTAAAGAAGTGCAAGTAAAGTGTTGAGAGTGTGTAGACGAATGCGTAATGGTGAATGTGAAGCATAAAAGTGAAGTAGGAAGCAAAACAAATGAGAAAATGGAGTTGGAATAAGCAATCCTTAAACCTTTGAACTTAATGGTAAGCTCGTGTTCATGTTCATAACCTTTCGAGCTCCACCTCTCGGTGAGTTAGCCACATAAATCATATCTCCATGATGTATGTTGAGGTTACTTGGAACATATGTTTATCTCTAGACACATCACTTGGGTGAATGAAATCCACAAATCACTTGCTCTCTTGAGTAGTTAATTGCAATCTCATGATTTCAATGGTTAAAAGAAATCACAAGTTGAATTTAAAGCTTCATGACCCAAATGAACGTCTGCTTTATTATTAAGCTTGTCAAAATGAGGATTAACTCATTTCAACTCACCAAGGATTTAGCTGCTCATGGGAAGAAAAGTAAAAGTAGATGAAGTAGATGATGACGTCATGATGTATATTAAATAGAAATGAGTTTTGTTACAAAATAGATTGAGAATGTGTAGATATAGAAATACAGAAAATAAAAAAGATAAGATAAAAGATGAATGGATGAAGAAGGTGATGATCTTCGGCAGTCGTCTCTTGCTTCCATTGTTCTAAAATGGACGCTATTCTTTGCTCTACAGTGGTGAGTGGAGAATATCCTCTTTTGAGTCTTCTTTTCTGGCGATGATGATGAAAGTTCACCAAGGAAGATTGCCTCAGGAATGGAGAAGAGGAATATTCTTCTAGAAATTCTCTTGAATCCTAGAGAATGTTCTTTATCTCTTTTTCTGCGTATGATTATCTCTTCTTTTATGCATGTCTTTTGTTTTTCTTCATTTGGAGCTGGGGTATTTATTGAGTTGGACGTGGGGACCATTTCTCCCACACAGAACAATGGTAGGTGCATCAACTAACTTTTATGCATTCGTTTTTGTAGTTGTCGGTGGCCCCCTTAGACGCGTTCAACTCTCATGTTTGTTGCCTAGGCAGCTTCTCCGCATGAATTGCTTTCAGGGTTTCTTGCTTTGGCTCATGAACCTTTGGCCGCATGGTTTTCCTTTGGACTTAGCGTATGATTCCTTTCTTTATTTTTCTTTGTATTCCTGCATAATAAATGCATTAGTGATGCTTTTGGACTTAATGAATGCATGGATTGTAATTTTTCTCTATTTTCCTATAACTCTAATGCTTTTCTTACCAAATACTACAATAACTTATAGAAATACAAGCTATCAGTAGCGTCACGCTTGAAAATAGAATGCACTCGAGGCGAGAGCGTTGCACCGCTTCGGATATTGATGAAGAAGAAGAGCGCCCGCACGCACGAGGCTAGTGCTACGAAAAAGGCCTTGAGTGCCACGGTGCTGCACATTTTTTATAAAAGCTGATTTTCATTTCTAGGTCAAGAGAAGAGGAGAGTTAGGCCGATTTCAAAGCTCTAAGCTCGATTTTGGCCATTCTTGACCAAAACCCATGATATTTCTTTGTATTTTGAGATTTATTTGTATATTTTGACATTGGGATTCCAATTTGAAGGCCCAAACATCGATTTTAAGGTTTGTTGGGTTTTTTCTATGAGTTTTATGAGATTTTGATGTATTCTTCTTGAGATTCTCTACTTCTTATTGATTTCTATTCCTTGCTTGAATGTTTAGGATGAATATATTGGTAGATTAAATTGACAACTTAATCGTTATTACTTGTATGTTTGTTTCCCACGCTATGCATGTTTTAGGTGTTCGTAATTGCATCCGAAGCATGCTTAAATTGAGTAGCAATATGTTTTAGTTATATTATGGTTCGATTGCTAGGATTCTAGGATCACCCAGTAGCGAAAGATTACAAAACCTAAGGAATGGAAATACCTTACGTGAGATTTGGCCAATTTAACTTAAGGTTCTAATCAATCCAAGAGCTTAATACATTAGCTACGTAAATAAGCTTGTGTGACACTACATAGTTAATTTAGGAATCAATATCATGTTGTTTTCCTTAGGGATTTTATTCAAATTTCCATACATTCGATTAGGCTTGAAAAGTAGGTAACCATGAACAATTGCATGATAAATCAATTAATTGATCCATAGATAGCCCAATATGCTCTAATTGGAAAAGGTAATCTTGTGCTCACTCTTGCTCTTTCTCAATCTATTTTACTTTTTGCATTTTAAATTCTTAAATTTAGTTTTTCTGTCAAACAAAACTCCCCTCTCCCCCTCCCGTTTTTACTGCTTTTCGAAGACTTATTTAGCTTAGAGAGATTCTATCTTAGGCTTCTTGTGGTTCGACCTCGGACTTGTCACTTATGCTACTCAGTAGTATAGGTAGTTGGTTCGGTAAATTATAAATATTATTTTATTGGTGGAGAGAGGTTTTACAACACCCCTTCTTTCACTCTATCAAAGGAAAACAACATAAAACTAAGAAAGAAGGTAAGAAGATGAAGAAGAACTCAAAAACAAGCCCATATCCCGAAATGGGCGCCTCCTTCTCAATCCTTGCATAATTGTGCCCTAAAATAAAGTGGATATATATAGGAATCAGAACAATGTCATGGCAATGAAGGCCTCTTTGCATAGCATCGTGCAACAACGTTCGTGCTTTCTCACGCGCGCACCAGGTGGATGGCGTTGTGGCGCTACACAGTAGCATTGCAATGCTTGCCAAGTAAACCGTCTCTATGTAAGGCGTCGCGCATGAGCGCCGCAAATGCATGATTCCACTGTTTTGTTTCTTGTTGCTTGCTAATTGCTCCGATTAAGCTTGAAAAGCATTCAGAACATCTTAACAGCTTCTTATGCTTAATAACCTGTAACGATTTAAGCCGAGAAGGATAGCTCATTTGGAGAGCTATCAAATATTCTTTCACATGAGTTTATCACATCAATAAATTTTAACTTTAACCAACTGTGAGAAACTTCATTGAAAATTGTTAACATATAAAAAACTATGCAATTTTCTTAAATAATATTCACTAAAATGAAAGGAAAAAAAAAACCAAACTGTTGTGAATTTAAGGAGCACAACGGTGCACAACGAGAATACGGATATGGAGAAAATATGATATACTAATAATATATATAAAACAAATAAATATTAAAATAAATATAATATAATATATAAATATATAAAATAAATAAATAACAAAAAGTAAATAAAATAACAAAGAATGGATTTATCCACTTTCTCCAATCTTTTTGAATTGATCACCAATATGTGTGTCTTTCAAAACCCACCAAATGCCATTATTTATAGACAATTTGATAAGTAGGAGGTGGATTACATGGACACTAATAGTGTGTAATATTGAGACACATGGACAATACATGTGATAATGTATAGTGACACATATCCAGTGGATACTAATAATGGGTATCTACATTACACCTAACTTAATATATTTATAATACTCCTCCTTAGATGTCCATTATATATAAAATATGTCTCGTGAAAACCTTACTAGGGAAAAATCCACTAGAAAAAAAATCTTAGTGAAGGAAAAATAATACATATTTCATATAATCTGATACTCTTAAAAAGTATATTTACTCCTCCTCATGAAAAAGTATATTCCAATGTTGTGCACTAATTTTTCAAAGGTTGTAATAGGTAATGCCTCGTAAATAAGTCTATCAGGTTATCTCTCGAAAAAATTTATTATACAGTGATGTCACCATTTTCTTCAAGATCATGAGTGTAAAAAAGTCTCAGTGAAATATGTTTTCTTCTATCTCCTTTAATATATCCTTCTTTAATTTGGGATATGCATGTTGTGTTATCTTCATATAATATCGTTGGAAGATTTTTACTAGAAGACAAACCGCATGTTCCACGAATGTGTTGAGTCATTGATCTTAGCCATATACATTCTCGACTGGCCTCGTGAATTGCAAGAATTTCAGCATGATTTGATAAAGTGGTTGTTATGGTCTGTTTCACCAATTGCCATGATATAATAATTCTTCCATATGTGAAAGATAACCTGTTTAAGATCTAGTTTTGTGTGAATAAGATAAATATCCAGAATCTGCATAACCAACTAAATCAAAATTTGATTTATTTGAATAAAACAAACCCATGTTGATCGTTAACGGAGTATATACTTAATTTTGTTCCAGTAACTTTTTGTTGGAGAAGAACTATATCTTACTAATAAATTTACTGAAAATGCAATATTTGGTCTTGTATTATTAGCAAGATACATAAGTGCACCAGTTGTACTAAGATATAGTATTTCAGGACCAAGAAGTTCTTCATTATCATCTCGAGGTCAAAATATATTTTTCTTCACATCTAGTGAACGAACTTCCGTTGGAATGTTCAGTGGATGTGCTTTGTCCATATAAAATCTTTTCAATCCTGTATAAGTTTGACTGATAAACAAATATTCCATTTTCTAAATGCTCAATTTCCAAGCCAAGGCAAAAAAGAAAATAAAATCGAGAACTTTCATCTCAAATTCTTTCTTAAGATATTCTATTGCATTTAAAAGTTCTTCAAGAGTCCCAATTATATTTAAGTCATCAACATATACAGTTATAATAACAAATCCTGATTGTGATTTCTTTATAACATAATAAACCTATTGGATTTTTTTGATATCCTTCTTTTAACAAATATCCACTCAAGCGATTGTACCACATTCGTTCTGATTATTTAAATCCATATAGCGATCTTTGTAACTTTATTGAATACAATTCTCGGGAATTTGATTTATATGTTTCAGGTACCTTAATCCATAAGATGTATATCCAGACTTTCATACATACCAATTAAATATCTTGGTGTAATTGCATCCACCACTAGAGAATACATCTCCTCATAATCAATACCAAGTATTTGTGAAAAACCTTGTGCAACTAATCCTGCTTTGTATCTTGTGACCTCATTATTTTCATTTCTTTTCTTCACAAATATTCATTTGTATCCCACAGGTTCGACACATTTTGGTGTTCAGACTACTGGTCCAAAAACCTAAGATTTTGAAAGTGAGTTTAATTATGCCTTCATTGCTACTTTCCACTGAAGCCAATCTTTTCTATGTCGACATTCTTCAACAAATTTTGGTTCAGAATCCTTATTTTCACATATAATATCAAGAGTAACATTATACACAAAAATGTTGTTAATAACTATATGAGTTTGGTTCCATATTTTTTTTTTCATGACATAGTTTATTGAAATCTCATTATTATCTTTATGTATTCCATAGTTTATTGAAATCTCATTATTATCTTTATGTATTCCATAGTTTATTGAAATCTCATTATTATCTTTATGTATTCCACCTAACCCATTAGTCATGTCATGAATTTCTTCATGTGTATTTACATCCTCAACCAAGTCTTATTGACTACTAATTATTTTTCTTTTTCGAAGATTTTTATCTTTAGAACCCACTGGTCTACCACACTTCTAGCGTGTTCCAGACTCATTAGTGGCAATTTGCTTTGCTTGACCATCAATTTTTATGGAACATTTGCAACTGATATATGTGACTTAGTTACTTTCTTTGGATCTATAAATGCATCCAGTAATTGATTTGCTATATTTTGCAAATGAGTTATCTTTTGAACTTCAAGTTCACATTGATCTGTACATGGATCTAAATTAAACAATAACGATGTATTTCATATTCTTTTTCTAACTTCTTAATTCATCCCCCTAATGTTGGAAAATTTGTCTCATTAAAATGACAATTAGCAAATCGTACAGTAAATACACACCCGTTGGGGTTCAAGATATTTCATAATTGATGGGGAATCATATCCAATATATATTCCTAACCTCATTTGAGGACACATCTTAGTACGTTGTGGTGGAGCAATTGGAACATGTACTGTACATCCAAAAATTCCAAGATGCAAAATATGTGGCTCATGGCCATAAGCTAATTGTAATGGCGAGTACTTACGATAAGATCTTGGCCTAATGCGTACAAGTGATGTTGCATGCAAAATAGCATGCCCCCATACAGATGTAGGAAGCTTAACTCTTATAAGCAATAGTCTAGTAATTAACTACAAACGTTTTATGAATAATTCTGCTAAACCATTTTGTGTATGAACATCAGCTACAGGATGTTCGACACTTATCCCAATTGACATACAATAATTATCAAACGCTTAAGATGTAAATTCACCAGCATTATCAAGACGAGTGGTTTTAATTGTATAATCAGGAAATTGTGCTCTTAACTTAATTATTTGAGCAAGTAATCTTGCAAATGCAAGATTTTGACTTGATAATAGATACACGTGTGACCATGTACTGGATACGTCTATTAATACTATAAAATATCTAAATGGTCGACTTGGTGGGTTAATAGGTCCACATATATCACCATGAATTCGTTCTAAAAATGCAGGGGATTCAATCCCCACTTTGACTGGTGACGGTCTAATGATTAATTTTCCTTGAGAGTAAGCATCACATTATAATTCATTAGATTGAAGAATCTTCTGGCTCTGGCTCTTCAATGGATGTCCACTGGAATTCACAATAACTCTTCTCATCATTATAGACCCTGGATGACCTAATTTGTCATGTCAAATTGTAAATATATCTGGATTTATGAATTTCAAGTTCGTTGTTGTATATGTTTTGATTACTCGTATATGGGTATAATATAATCCAAAAGATAAAACAAAAAACTCTTCCAACATACGTTTTTCATATGAGACAGTAGATACGATATAAAGATACTCTATATTATTCTTTCTATCAATCTCAATATGATAACCATTACAACATATAAGTAGATTTCTCTTATTCCTTTAGGAAAACTAATATTTGTTTTTCCAAACCCTTCAATTAGGTTTGCAAAAACCTAATATTGTATTGACTTTTGCTTTTAGCATTGTCAGTTTGGAAAAATATTTTTTACTTGTAAATATTGTATGTGTAGTTGCACTGTCTGCCAGTCATAGATCTTCTTTACTCGTTTCTTAGTCACCCCACATATGAAAATGATCCAAATGAAAATTTTGCCACCTTTCTGATAAAATTTTTGCCACCTTTCTGATGAAATTTTTGTACGAATAACTCAGATTTTACTATCGAATTTTCATTCAACCCAACTTCCAAAAATAATAATGTATTATCTCTTACTTTGCATCACTCACTTGCACTCTCGTTCAACTAATTCAATACAATAATATTGGCTAAATTATAACAATGCTTTTTAACTTTGTACTTTGTGTCAAAAATATCTCTGAACTCTAAAAAATTTCAAAAATACCCTTAAACTTTAAAAAGAAGTTAAAAAATACCATTGTCGTTAGTTTTGGATGGAAAATATTAAAGTTTTATTTCAAAAATACCCCTGAACTTTCAAAAGTTTCAATACTATCCTTAACTTAAAAAAAGTTTTTTAAAAAATATCTTCACCATTGGTATATGAACATCAACCGTTAATACCTCATTACAAAATAACTTTATAATTAAAAAAAAAATAATAAGAAAAAAGCTTTAAAATGTCCATACCATTAATCAATTTGTTTGAAGTTTTCTTAAGTTAAAAAAGAACTAATTTTAAAACAAAGTATATAAATATCTTTTTTTATATATAGGTATTCTCATTTTTTTTCTTTATTTTTCAATTCTTAACTTACACCAATTTTGTAGCAACCAAAAATTTAAGTTAAATCATAAAATCTCACAAAATTTCAAAATCAAAATCTCATCTTAAAACACACTAAAACGATAAATAGTCGAATAAAAAATGTATTATTTGCCTACCAACACAAACTCAACTACTGACATACAAGTTTGTTAAAACATTTAAAGTCTTATCACTTGGTGTTTCCTTTATTCTCGTTCTTCTCATTATAGTCCATATACCTTAACTAAAGTGTGTCACTGTATTTATTTATTTATTTCAGATAAACAAATGTACAATTAATGAAAAATGGAGTAAGAAGGTATTGAAGAAGGAAGGAGAGAAAAAAGATGGAGAATAGAGAAGTAAGATGATATTAACGGTTTTTGTTCGTATAACAGTAAGGGTATTTTTGAACTTTTGTTAAAGTTTAAAGATATTTTTGAAACTTTTAAAATTTTAAGATATTTTTTACACAAAACACGAACGACTTTCATCCAAAATTAACAGTAAGAGTATTCTCGAACGCATTTCAAAAGTTTAAGAGTATTTTTTAATTTTATTTTTAAGTATAAGAATATTTTTTACACAAAGCATAGAGTTTTGAGATATTTTTGTATAATTTAGCCCAATAATATTCTCATTCACTATAGTCTTTCCTTCGTCACTCATGTTCGTGCTTTCTACTATGAAAAAAATATTGTTTTCATTGTTTCTAAAATTTAAGTCAAACATCATTTTTTTAAAGTGAACTTTGGATCATCCGTACAAAAATATTTGTTTCTAATATGTCCATCTTTAGAAGGGACTTGAAGACGGTAGATCCCAAATCGATTTGTCACGATGAATCTTTTGAGCTCCTTTTTTGGGACAGGAATCTTCGGGATTCGAAGAGAAAAAGAGAGTAGAAAAATGCCAACAATCACTACTCTTTTCTTCTTTCTTTTAGGTCTTTCTTCAAGTTTTTCTGTCTGCTTTTCAACCAACATTCTTTCTTTGGGCAAGAAAAACTCGGATCGCCTCCTCTCCTCCGCCGTCTTTCCCCTCAAAGGAAACGTTTATCCACTTGGGTATGGACTCGATCCTTTATTGCTTTTGAATAGCTTTCAACTATGCCTTAATTTGATTTTCTGTCTGTTTTTCCTGCTTCATCGTTGATTATTGTTTTCTTGTTTTCTTGAATCTGTTTCTTTGTGGGCCAATTTGATTTCGTGTTATTCAGCCCTTGAGTTTTCTGGTTGCTCGTTTTCTGTTGTATTCTATTGGGTTTAAGTGAGTTTTGTTTCTAACCTTCCTCTGAAGTTTATGTTTATTCAATGATTCTAGCATTTCTTTTCTGTCTTTTTTTTTTTCATGAATCCTTTAATTAATGGGTTGATTAATTTAACTTACACTGTTTGGCAATCCACTTGCCATCCATAGGATGTTTCTTATCGGCTGTTTAAAATGTTTATGAATTCAGTTTTTCCAGTTTTCCCATGAATTCTCTGTTTGATTGTCTGGATAGGTATTTGTTAACTTATCAGTACATTAGTGTTAATTCATTGTAAATACTTTTCTCTGTCTGCAGTTATTACTCTGTGTCTATTCATATCGGCGAAGGAGATGAGGCTTTTGAATTTGATATCGACTCTGGCAGTGACCTCACTTGGGTTCAATGTGATGCCCCTTGTACAGGCTGCACAAAGGTTAATGGATTGGATGATCATGATAACCAATTTGATGTTTGTTCTCTTCTTTCTCTCGTTCTTATAAATTTTACATGTATCTGCAGCCTCGTGAACGGTTATATAAACCCAACAACAATGCTTTGAACTGTTTTGAACCACTGTGTACATCACTCCACCCGATAACCAACGACCAATGCGAGTCCGCTGATGACCAATGTCAGTATGAAATTGAGTATGCTGACCATGGATCTTCTCTGGGTGTGTTGGTCAATGACCATGTTCCCTTGAAACTCACTAATGGTTCTACTGCTGCTCCTCGTGTAGCGTTTGGGTGAGTTATATGGAATATATCTCATGATATCCTGTTATCATGCTTATAATCCTAATTAATCATGGCTGCAATCCCCAGAGGTTCCATCTTGCTTTTTAGGTAAATAGTTTTGAAACCTGGCTTTATCCAAGGATGTATATAAACCATATAGTGAAATTGATTTAGCTTCTTTCATATTAAATTGTGAGGATATATCTTTTAATCCTTTGTCTGCAGATGTGGATATGATTATAAATATTCTGTTCCACACTCACCTCCTCCTACAGCTGGAGTTCTTGGCCTTGGCAATGGTGAAGTTAGCATTATCTCGCAACTAAGTAACATGGGTGTAGTGCGAAACGTTGTAGGTCACTGTCTTAGTGAAGAAGGTGGATTTTTATTTTTTGGTGATGAACTTGTCCCTTCTTCGGGAGTAGCGTGGACAAGTATGTCACATGAATCCATAGGGTGAGTAGCCCTTTAATATCGTGTTATCTTTTTTCAACACATGTAACTGACAATTTGTATGATATCCAATCTCATCTCAGAAGTTACTACTCTTCCGGACCTGCTGAAGTCCATTACGGTGGAAAGGCTACCGGTATCAAGGATCTTATCTTAGTTTTTGATAGTGGGAGTTCTTACACTTACTTCAATTCTCAAGCTTACAACTCCATTCTTGCTCTGGTAAAAACAGAGAAAAGAACTGTTTCCTTAGGCAACACATATGTGTGAAATTGTAATGAGATGAGATATTTTTTACCTCAGGTAAGGAATGATTTGAAAGGAAAACCACTGGAAGATGCACCGGAGGATAAATCTCTTCCAATATGCTGGAAAGGCAAGCGTCCTTTCAAGTCGTTGCGCGATGTTAAGAAATACTTCAAGCCCTTGGCGTTATGCTTTACAAAAACTAAGAATGCTCAACTTCAACTGCCTCTAGAAACTTATCTCATCATAACCGTGAGTATACAACTCAATCTTGGATTCTTTGCTGGTTTCTGCTTTATTAATTATGTATTAACAAGTTGTTCTTCAGAAATATGGCAATGTTTGCTTTGGAATTCTGAATGGAACTGAAGTAGGACTGGGGGATCTAAACATAATTGGTGGTAAGTAACATTAGTGGCAAACAATCTGGAAATTAAGCACTTGAAAAGTTAAACCAAGCAGACCCTAAATGCACTTTACAAGTGCTTTCCTATAACATTATTTTTCCTTTTCTGAAAGTGTTAATAAATTAGTTTCAAAGTTCAAAAGTTTAGGACATTACAAAAAGCACCTTTACCATGCCCAAAAGCACTCTCATATCATCTTAGTGGCCTTTATCATTATATTGATCTTGTTTCTCATTCAGACATCTCTCTAAAAGACAAAATGGTGATCTACGATAATGAAAGGCGACGAATCGGATGGTTTCCTACCAATTGCAACAAATTTAAAAAGTAGACTATTCTCACCCCTCTTCTTTGCTTTGATGATCTCATTGCTCTATGGTTAACCTTCTCACAAGCCTTTTCTGGTTGCCTCTTTATTTTCAGGGAAGGTCAAAGTTTTTGTCAACCAGATGGTCTGTTTAGCATCCTAACAGAGAATTATCAAGGTTACATCCCCAAGATCTTTTAGGGATATGCTTATAATATAAGGGCAAAATAGATTGAAATCTCCAGAAACTTGGACCAAAAATTTTGTATTTTCCAATGTAAGTGTGCTGAGTATATGTTTCCTTTTTGGATTATAATAGGTTGATGAAGCCAATAGGCTAGTTTTAGAATATACATGAGATCATGAAAGAAAATCCTGTATGATGCTATGTAGTATAGAAAATTTCTCTGTATCTGGATAATTATATCCATGATATAATATATATATATATACAAATGTATGACATCATTGTAATAATGATTATTTTTATGTAACGGAAAATAAAAAAAAAAAAAAAAAAAAAAAAATTAAGGTTAAATTGCAAAAACAACCCTTAAAGTATGGTGGTAGTTGTAATTATACTCTCAAATTTTTAATGGTAGAAATTGGACTCTCAACCTTAAACATATAGGAGTGTTAAAATTTGACCCTCAAATTTATATAATGGTAGAAATTGTAACAATTGTATAATTTTGAGTGTTTAATTGTTATCGGTTGAGATTTAATTTCTATCACTATTATAAGTTTAAAGGTCCAATCATAACATTGGTATAAGTTTGAGTCATTTTTGCCATTGAAAGTTTGAAAGTGTAATTGTAATTGGTTTTTACAATTTGTCTAAAAATAAATAAATATACTGATAGATAGTAAGAAAAAAAAAGTGAATCACAAATATAATTACCAAGTACCAATAATAAGAATTAGTAACTCAATGCAATTAATTTAAGTATTTCTTTAATGAGATATTTAAATCCTTAACATATTTCTCACATGGTTACATGAATGTTTACCTTTTTGAAAAGGTGACCGTGAGTGAACAGAAAATTAAGTTCATTTTTTCTTTTATTTTGTCAAAGGTACCATGATTTCTTTTTCCAAAAACGGAAAGTATAGGATTCATTTGCTAGTAATTTTATTGTTATTTTTAATGTTTTTGAAATTTATGTTCATTTTCTCATCAACTTTATATTATGATTATTATATTTTTGGAAGAAACACTATTACATTTAGGTTAAATTATACAAAATATCTCTAAACTTTATACTTTTGTGTCAAAAATATCTTTGAACTTTCAAAAGTTTAAAAAATACACTTAAATTTCTAAAATAAGTTTAAGAACAACATTTTTGGATGAAAATCGTTAGTGCATTGTGTCAAAAATATCTCTGAATATCAAAAAAATTTTAAAATACCCTTAAGCTTTTTTAAAAAATATAGTTACTATTATGTGAATAGAATCTCTTACTACTATTCTTTTACTCCACTTTTTGTTAACTGTTCACCAAAGGGTTTTAGGACTTAAATATTTTAACAAAATTATACGTTAGTAGTTGAGTGTGTTAAATGTCAAAGACATTTTTATTATTATTATTTGACTATTAATCGTTTTAGTATGTTTTAAGGAGAGATTTTGATTTAGAAATTTTGTGGGATTTTATGTTTTAGCTTAAAATTTTTGTTTTATTTTTCTGGTTGTTGAGAAAATTGGTGTAAAAATTGAAAACTCCAAACAAATTTATCATCATACTAACGGAGGAGCATTTTTAAATACTTTTTTTTTTCTATATATAGAGTTATTTCTGCAACTAGATATTAACGGCTTCTGTTTATATACTAACGGTGAGGATATTTTTTAACTCTTTTTTAGTTCAATAATATCTTTTAAACAAAATTATATATATATAACATGGTTTAAGTTGGTTTAAAATATTGCCATTTACCAAGACTAGCATAACTTAGCAAATTTAAATATTAAAGCAAAGCACGTAACACAAACTAGAGCTTTTGGGTAGAGAGCGATTCTTGCTTGCCCAAACAAGTAACCAAAGCCCGAGCCCAACTCCAAAAGCCCAAAATTCAGGCCCATTTCTGCGAGAGGAAGAAAACCAACCCTAACATCATCGACAATGGGGCTACAAAGACAGCTGATATTGTCAAACCTCGTATTGTAATAAACACTGTAGAATGCAATCCTCATCCTATCAGCCTTGGCCGTGAAATTGAGATTCACAGCTTGGAATGATGAGTTAGAATCGGGGTTGGTGTAGTGAAAGTTTTGAGCCTGATCTCCGACGAATGCCACTACGGCAAGTAGCTAATTTTCCTGATATATAATTTAATACGTTTCAGTGCTACGGGTATTTTATTAGGGCAATGCCGATTTAAAAGGTTCAATTTTATCCCTGGACCATAAAAAGTTGAAAGGAGATATCGAGTATCGACCCATTTTCATACGTTTTCAAATGGTACCTATGTCTCATTCTATTGGAAACGGCAACACCCTCAGATTATGAATAGGACAGCAGCAAAGGGTCAGGAACCGGCGGTCGGGCAAAGTACGGAACCTGCAAAACAAAAGCTTTTTAGTCACGGATCTCGCTCTCTTTAAGACGTTTCGCGACTCTGCCTAAGTGTACAAGCAAGTCAAGAATGCTGCCATGTCGTCCCAGGATAAAACAACCCAAAAATAAAACTCGATCGAAAATGCACTAGAACGCACACCTTGAATGCTCGAAAACGAAAAAAAAATAATCACACACAAGCCGTGTGAAAAACATGGTAAATGGCAATATTTTAGACAAAAGCACCACCGCCCATCCATTTGAATCTTGTACACCCACATTGACCTATCTCTTCACTCTCTCCAAAACATGGGTACCCTTGGGGCCTAAACCCATATCCCAAGGTTGGAGTACAAAAAGGAGACTCCCTTTTCAAAATTTATCAATGTGGGATTCTCAACTAAGATTGGTTTCCTTTTGTTTCTTTTTTTAAAAAAAATTTAAAAAACTAAAATTTCACCCAACAATCCCCTACTTGAAAATTTAAAACATAAGAGAAACAAGTTTTTCATCGAGTAGTTTCAGTCTTTACAACACTGTGCATAAGCAAAGGTGTTTTACAACTTGAACCTTTACGTAGTGTAGATGATTTAGAATATATTAGAGTAATCTTTGGTTTTGAACTCTATCTCTAACACCTCACACGGTGTTATTAGGGTGTAGTTCGAAAACTCGATTTAGTGAATGCTCTAGAGAGTTAGCCTAAAAAACTCCATAGGAAGTGGCCCCCATTTCCACATTCACATAGGTGGGTCTATCAAGAGTACTCTTATAGCTAGGTGCCCCACTTGTCATCAAGTATAGATCTAATTAAGAACTGAGTTCAACCTCTCTTACACTTTAGGATATCATGCTTAGACTTTAAGTCATAGGAATGGAATTCTGTGTTTGTTCTAGCATGATTCATTATATATCATTTGTGATCAGTTATTACCCGTTGAACCTATTTCTTGGGATCTCCAGCCTATAAGTTGGATTTTCCTCACAGTGATTCATCTTTCTATGGGCATGAGTCTCATCCTTTCTAAGGTTCTGAAAACCTTCTCTCTAGCCAGTCATTTCGTCAAAGGATTTGAAAATTTTCATCAGTCTGTATATGATCCACTCTAACTGCACCAGTAGTGAGAAACTCTCTAATGGTATTGTGTTGACGATGTATTTGTCGTCTCTTTCCATTGTAATAACAGTTCTGAACTTTTACATTGTTGCAGTACTATCGCAATGGATTAATATAGCTGGTACCAGCTTTTGCATAAGGGAATCTCTTATAGCAGATCTCTAAGCCAGACTGCTTCTTTACTAGCAGTCGCTAGTGCTATCATTTTTGACTCCCTCGTAAATTGGGCTAAAATAATCTTTTTTTTGGACTTCCAAGAGACAACTCTGCCTACTATATTAAAAATATAGCCACTTATAGCCTTTGAATCATCCGAAAGAGAGTTCCAGTCAGTATCGCTAAACCCTTCAAGGACAACAAGAAACTTCTGATAATGTAATCCTATGTTTTGGGTTTTCTTTAAGTACCTCATTACCCTTTCTATAGCATTCCAATGCTCTTTACTAGGTCTACTTGTAAACCTGCAAAGTAATCCTACAGCATAATCTATGTCAGGCCTAGTGCAATCAGCAGCGTATCTAAGATTGCCTATGATGCTCGCATACTCAGATTGATTAACACTGTCACCAGTGTTCTTGAACAACTTAACACTAGGATCATAAGGAATACATGCTGGTTTACATTCAAAGTAATTATATTTCTTTAGAATCTTTTCTATATAGTGAGATTGATCCAAAGAAATTCCCTTTTCAGACCTATTCACTTTTATGCCTAAGATTATACTAGCTTCTCCTAAGTCTTTCATGTCGAAGTTTACACTGAATAAAGATTTCACATCATTTATGATGTACAAGTTCGACCCAAAGATTAACAAATCATCTATATATAGACATAAGATAGTGCAAAGATTATTTTCAACCTTATGGTAGATGCATTTGTCACTTTCATAAACTTTGAAACCTTTATATACGATTAGGTTATCAAACTTTTCATGTCATTGCTTAGGTGCTTGTTTCAGACCATAGAGTTTGAAGGATCACAATATGAGAGGTTCATAAGCGGGCTTAGATCGCTCCGATTTCACAGTGATCGGAATATAAACGATATACATTATATACTAACAGTTATGCATATTAAACTCATCAACGGCATGCTCAGAATACAATAAATAACAAGGAGACGGAGTTCCTTACCAGTTGAAGACTATCTTCAAACTTCAGAAATTCTATGCAGCAAAAACCCTCCAAGTGATCTACCAATGCTCGGTGGGAACGTCGACTACAACAGCACGATCAACGCGAACTCACGACCGCAATAGGGATGACACCACATTAATGAGCCCCGGGTATTCTCGGAGTGAAAACCCAAAGGGTGGGGCTTTGGTGAATTTGGTAGAGGATGGAGGAACAACGAGTCGTGTAGGCAATAAGCAAGTGGGAGAGAAAACGATGATATCGTATAGCAGAAATGCTTATCGTCTAGAGGAGCTACACGATCGTGTAGGATTTGCTGAACGATCGTAGGAAAATGTATACGATCGTTTAACTAAATCGGCACACTATACGATCGTTTAGAGAAGCTATCCGATCGTTTAGGCGATAGTGTGCGATCGTTTAGGCGACATTGTGCGATCGTTTAGGCGGAGAAGCGACTATCGTATAGGCTCTCGAGCGATCGTCTTCTTTCATCAACGCGCTTCACGAATTCTCTTTGGGCGGATCAACGACGATCGATTGCACGATTCAAAAATGAAAACTATTTTCATTTTAACCCATCGGTTACCATAACCGACGTTGCCCACTAATCCACGTCCAAACGTGATATTAGGATTAATTATCATATAATTAATCAATTAATTAATTAATAAATATAATCATATTATATTTATATCCTATAATTTGATATCACATATCTACTATAATATTTTCTCCTCTACTTGATATAAATCATATTTATATCTAATGTCTTCCAAAATAATGTATCTCATACATTTGCTAATTATATCATATATAATTAACCAGTCCAATTATATCATATATAATCGAACTTCTTCTTGTCAATTTGAAAATTTCAAATTAACCCAAAAAATGGTTCTCGACTTTTATCTAAGCTACCCAGGGGACCTAATGGACCTGTGGCTCGAAGCTCCAATGGTACGTGAATAGCTGACTAAACTCTTTAGCCACAAGATTCACCATCTGTTAACTGTCAGTGATTCCACTAAAGACCAACAACTGAACTCTTCTTACCACAAATATATTTCTATGTCCATCGGATATAACCAATCATGAGTATGATGACCTTTCACAGATGCTCGTAAGTACAGTTGGCCAAATTGCCGTTTTACCCCTATAGTTACATCTCACTCCTTAAGTACCACTAATTCCTCAAATGAACAATACAACATAGTCCAACTATGTGTGAACACATCTCGGGCTAGGAGAAGGTGTGTGGCGCCACATCGTTCAAGCCTCAGAATCAGCCCTTAAGGGAGCCATCTATCTACTTACCCCTGGCTCGGGAAAGGAGTAAATTGCATCTTGTGTAGTTGAGTTCCCAGCTCCCAAATCAGACGTATCCCCAAAATTGTAGGTTTGAATCGGCGACTTGACCACTCGCACCCATACAAATCAAAGGACCGCCCTCAATGGCAGAAGTTCCCAACTCACTCAGGATTGAGGTCATGTTACCTATGGTCATCCTAGTGAAGTGAAGTCTTTGTCATGAACGGTGTTATATAGAGAAACAATAACACTTCGTGGTCAGGTCTTATACAAACTCTTTGTATAGGACGCCCCCACTCGAATGTCCCTTACACGAATGATCAGGATCAAATCATCTGTGGCAAGTCACAACACTTATGACCATTCCACAAAGCGGGCCGCGTCCGTAATGTTACCAGGATAAGGTTTCCCTCCTATATTCATATACTACAGACCATTTTTGTTATCACTCAAGACATGATCCACTTGTATGTCACCACATACATACTTGAGTTACATACAGATAACCAGGGATTTTATGTTTATTGGTTTGTGGTAAAGCAAATAAAACAATTAACCGAGCAAAAATACAAGATGTGAAGTAAATATCATATATTAACAATCACCGATGTTCGTATATACTGTTTACAAACTACAGAACACGAAACTTTAGGGTATCAACCCTAAGAATCTTCCACTAAAGTGAAGTGGGGTGTACGAAAAACTTAGTACAAAACAATAAACTAGGGCATAAAAGCCCAGTACAAGAAAATCTTCCACTTGCCCTAGTCCAACTGCGGGCTATCCTGTAGACCCATGCTCCGTAGGTGACTCTTAAACACTGTAACCGTGAGAGCCTTCATAAACAGATCAGCAACAATAAAATGGCTTGGGTTAGACTGATCCGTCTCATCTCCTCAACGTCTTGAGGCGTCTTAGGACACATTTTTTTAGACAAACTGACTCCATGCCTGAACGGCAATAGGCCCCTCTTGGAGTCCTGCATCGAGTACTTGAGCAACATCTTGTCAATGTACGATGCTTAAGACAGTGCTAGCACTTTGTTCTTACGATCCCGAAAAATCTGAATCCCTAAAACAAACTGAGCCTCTCCCAAATCTTTCATTTGAAATTGGGTCGCTAGTTCTTAACTGCAGTCAGTAGACCTACATCATTCCCAATGAGTAGGATATCATCTACATACAACACTAGGAAGACTACTGAAGCGTTGATGATCTTCTTGTAAACACAAGGTTCATCAATGTTTTGGTCAAAACCATACGACTTGATTGCAGCATCAAATCGTATGTTCCAAGATCGAGACGCCTGTTTCAGTCCATAAATGGACCGATTCAGTTTGCAAACCTTTTGTTCTTGACCTTGGGCTATGAATCCCTCGGGCTGCACCATATAAATGGTCTTCTCAAGATTGCCATTCAGAAAGGTCGTCTTGACGCCCATTTGCCAGATCTTATAATTATAATAAGCTGCAATGGACAGGAGGATGCGGATCGACTTTAACATGGAAACAGGCGAGAAAGTCTCCTCATAATCGACTCCCTCTACCTGGGTATAACCCTTTGCCACAAGTCGAGCCTTGTACCTTCCCATCAGCACCCCGTTTGCGCTTGTAGATTCATTTACAACCTATAGGGAGAACCCCATCAAGCTGGTCTACAAGATCCCATACTGAGTTGAAGTACATCGAATCTTGACCCATTCATCCCAGTCAACATCCTCCATTGCCTTCTTATAAGACAACGAATCCTCAATGTCACCATCTGCTACCATAGCAAGGATTTTCGTGAAACCCAGATAGCGAACGGGTGGGTTCGCAACCCTCTCACTACGTCGAGGTTCCCTAAACTCTTGAGGTGAAACCGACCAACTGGATGAACTCCCATCAACAACTCTTCTTGATGTAGTAGGCTCTTCAACAACTCTTGTTGAAGTTTCAGTAGTTTCATTGGAAAGCTAACGTAACATGACTTTACTTCGTGGACTGTGCTCCCTTATATGATTCTTCTCCAGGAAAGTAGCGTTTGTTGAAACAAACACCCTATTTTCCGTTGGATAATAAAAATAACCCCCTCGTATGCCTTTAGTATAGTCTACAAAGAGGCATAACCTCGACCTTGGATCCAATTTCTTGGGATTAGCCTCAAGCACATGTGCAGGGCAACCCCAAATGGAAAAATGACGCAAACTAGCTTTACACCTATTTCACAACTCCAAATGTGTTTTTGTAACACTCTTGGAAGGAACATAGTTGAGTATGTACACCGCAGTCTCCACTGTGAAACCCCAAAACGAGTCCGGTAAGGAAGCATAACTCATCATCGAACAAACCATTCTTACAAGGTGCTATTTCTCCTCTCCGCTACACCATTCTGCTGAGGTATACCCGGCACTGAAAGTTGGAAAACGATTCCATGTTCTATCAAATAGTCCTGGAATGGGAGTCCAAAAAATTCTCCACCTCGATCTGATCGAAGTGTTTTAATTCGTTTATCCAATGCGTTTTCAACTTCAGCCTTGAACTCTTTGAACTTTTCAAAGGATTCAGACTTTTGTTGCAAAAGATAAACATACCTGTATCTGGAGTAATCATTAGTAAAACTGATAAAATACTCATAGCCATCTCGGGCTCGCACATTCATAGGACCACAAAAGTCAGAATGTACTAACTCAAGAGGCTCCTTGGCTCTATAACCTTTTCCAGTAAAAGGTCGTTTAGTCATCTTACCCTCAAGGCAAGATTCGCACACTAGTAAAGAATTTTCTTCTAACTCACTTAGAAATCCATTCTTCACCAATCTCTCAATCATATTGAGATTGATGTGCTCTAAACGAAGATGCCAAAGTTGAGCATTTTCTTTTGGATAAATTCGTTGACGTTTTGATTGAGTTACAGCAGTTTTGAACATTTCAGTACTATGAAGGGAATTAATGGCTAACGACCTTAGCACATATAAATTCGATTCCAGATTTGTTATGCAAATAAAAAACACCATCTTTATGAATAAATGCTTTACTCAAATTGAAAGAAATAGTGTATTTACATTGCAATAAGCACTTTACAGAAATAAGGTTCCTTTTTAGTTCAGGAACAATATATACATCATTTAAATTTAGAAACTTATTCTGTAAAGTCAACTGGATACCTCCCACTACCACAGCTGAGACGACGTGCCCGGTGCCTACTCGCATCGTCATCTCATTAGCCTCCAGTTGTCGCCAGGATCTGATCCCCTGAAAAGAAGAACAAACATGATTAGTGGCGCCTGAATCAATTATCCAGACAGAATCATCATTCTCCACTAAACAAGATTCAAACACAAGTAAATCACATTTACCTTTATCCTCCTTGGCCTTAGCCTTGGCTGCTTTCTTCTCTTTCAGATACCAAGGATAGTTCCTCTTCCAGTGTCCATCTTGGTTGCAATGGAAACACTTTCGTTTAACAACTGGTGGATACCTCCTCGGGGCGATAAGTGGTGGGTTAGCAAGTGCCTTCCCTTTTCCCTTACCATCCTTCTTCTTCTTCCTCTTTGCAGAGTTAGAAGTAGAAGGTGCAGACTTCGTTCCTGAGATCGAATCTCTATGGAACGTCCTTGAGGATGAAGCAACATTTGCCTCACCCTTCTGCCTCTCCTTACTTTTCCATAAAGATTGGTATGTCTGCAACTCGTTGAGGAGAGTTGTAAGGTTGTATTTCACTTTGTTAAGAATCACATTTCTAACAAAGTGCAGGAAGCTCTCCGACAAAGAATGCAGGATTATGCTAACCTATCTGCCCTTATCGATGGTAGACCCATTCAACTCCGCCATATTGAAGTGGACCATCATGTTTAGCACATGTTCACAAACAGAGGTGCCTTCTTGCATTTTGGAGTTGAATATATATTTAAGAGCCTCATGCATAAGTTGTTCAGACGGTTGTCCAAACATCCCCTGTAGGGACTCCATGATCTCACGAGCTGAGACTATAGGCTCATGCTTCTTGACCAAGATGTCAGAAAGACTTGCCAAGATATAGGCTCAGGACTTCTCATTCACCTTTGTTCATCGCTCGTATGCCTCCTGAACATTTCGAGCGGCATTTGGAGCTGGAATAGGAGGACAAGCCTCCATGAGAGCAAACATGAGATCCTCGATGATTAGGATCTTCGTGATCATATGTTTCCATGTTGAAAAATTGTCGCCAGTTAATTTTTCGGTGCTTAACAACTATAACGTGGCTGTTGCCATTTGAAAATGTTGCTGAAAATACGAACAAATCTTGATTAGATTTTGCTAAACCACTTTTAAACTAATTTTTTTTGCAAAACAGTTTGAAGTACCCTAAGCAATAGACTTCTATTTTGCAATGATGCCCCAGTGAGTCAGGACAAACGCCACCGGTGAGGTGATCAATTTCCCCTTCATTGGGATGAGACATTCTCAACCATTAAGCAGAACCAACTCTTGGAACTGCACCTAACAGCCACCAATTTTCGATGCCAGAGTCCTGCCCTAATGCGCTTACCATAAGGAAAAGACTGATTAGGACAAGAGATTAAGTTACCTTATCCTCTTACAGGAGATCAAATAAAGAAACACGCAAAACTGCCATTCTTTAGGGGGACACTCCCAGGGTGCCTCGAGGCGATGCGCAGTAACTTTATTCAACCTAACGAGTGAGACCGAGGGATATGCTGTCGCAATTCTCGCTCCCACTTATTATGAACATTCTCTCCATCCATCTTGATATTGACCTACCCAAACACCATCCGTTGGGGGGACACGCCAAAGGTGCCGCGAGGCCGAGGATAGATCTCACGATATGGACTTAAGGAGAAAAGTGAAAAGTTTAAGTGAAGCATCTTATGCCCCAATTACCTCCCACTGAATGTTTTACCTAGGGAGTCATTAACCTAGACAATCCGGCTACTGATTTTAGTCTAAGTGGTCTTTTTAAAGTTTGCTCATAAACAACGTTTGTTTATGAAATATAAATAAGTTCAAGTAGTCACATTTAAACACTTTAATGGACTATCCTTAACTTGCATGCGTGCATCAAATCTATCTTATTCACCTTTCCAGGTAAGTTCCTAGGTAGGGGTGTTACGTTTCCGTCAACTTAAATACCCCAGCCTAGACAGAACCCACCTTAGACAAAAGGTCCTTATAGATAGATTTGCTACACTTTAATCTTTTATTAGTCAATTTAATCCTATTAAACTGATTAAATGATTAAAGCCTTAGGGTTGCTAATCATATTAGAATTATGATCTTAGATCTATGTGATCCAAGTTTTAAACATTTTAAAACATGAATTAAACCTAAGTGAGCATGCATGTCTTTCTTATTTCTTTTAGTTCTAATTTCTCTTTAACTCTTAAAAAAAACAACTAAAAAAAATATTGTGCATAACGAGGCGTTTATAACAATTATAAAGTAACCTATGTGTCATGCTTCATGCAATGTCCGGTCATTACTATATAACTTTTATATAACGCATAATAACCAAGCAAACATGTGATCATTCACCCTTATACTATAACAATTATAATATAAAGATGATGCATATCAATGTTTTTTATGCATGCATAAATATAACTCTTATATTAATGATGCATGAGCATGCTCTTATAAAATAAAATCATGCTTCTCTAAATTATAACAATTACAATAAAGAGATGATGCATGATCAATTCATAACCTAAGGTGGGATTTACTATATGTGCATACCATATGACATATAAGACATACATCGCATGTATTAAACAAAAAGTTAATGGACCGGGATGAGACTTTAAACCAAAAAAGAACCAAAATGAAAAACTCTATCTATTATATTTGGTATCGAGCAAACCGGTTCACAGGCGAACTGGATCTTGAACTGCCAGGAGGTCTCCATCGTGTAGCAATATTTAGTAGGTAGACGATCGTTCAACCCTCACTAGACGATAGAAACTTTAACAAACGATCGTGTAGACGACGACAAGGCTATGAAGCCTGATCGTCCATGCGATCGTGTAGCGCGACGATAGGTAAACGATTTACCTTAAGTTACTAAGTGATCGTTTAATCAGATACTAAGCAATGAAGCTTGCTGACCTAAACGATCGTCTAGCGCGCTTTAAATGATACGCGAGCGTCTAATCGTCTAACTGATGCGTGCAACTTGGTAAACGATTTACCTTGCGATGCTAAGCGATCATTTAGTCAGATACTAAGCGATGAAGCTTGCTGACCTAAACGGTCGTCTTGCTCGCGCGCGCATTAAACGATACCCAGCGATCGCGTGCCCGATCGTCTTCCCGATATGACCAATGCTTGATCGCATACCCTATCGTTCAACCGATGCGTTCAACCACGATCGAATAGTCCTTTATCTTCATGATGCGATAGACAGTGATCGCATAGAACTTTTTCTGCACGATGCGATCAACCCTAGATCATCTCCTTCCTCGAAGAGCCACAGCCTTTGCCCAGAACTTTGACGAACGACTCAAGACTTTAAGCACTTTGAATACAGACTTGATTACGATTATATATGCCCAAAAATGCAGAGGCCTTTACTTACAATCACAAATGTAAAAGGAATTTAAACAGACCGAGGTAATTCATCCCGAAAACATCCATTAATCTGGCACATCCACAACAGTATTAACATTTAAAACAGCGTACAAATGCGCCCACGATGAATGTAAATGTTATTTTGTTGCAACAAATGAAATCGGAGTATCAGAAACCTGACTCTGATACCAATTGAGGGATCTCAATATGAGAGTTGCATGAGCGGGCTTAGATCGCTCTGATTTCACAGTGACCG
The DNA here is from genome assembly GCF_027475165.1 of Benincasa hispida. Lineage (NCBI taxonomy): Eukaryota > Viridiplantae > Streptophyta > Magnoliopsida > Cucurbitales > Cucurbitaceae > Benincasa > Benincasa hispida. Next base: position 48,321,009 of record NC_143481.1, on the reverse strand, counting down.
AAATATAAACGATATATATTCTATACTAATAGTTATGCATATTAAACTCATCAACGGCATGCTCAGAATACAATAAATAACAAGGAGACTGAGTTCCTTACCAGTTGAAGACTATCTTCAAACTTCAGAACTCCTACGTAGCGAAAACCCTCCAAGTGATAAACCAATGTCCGGCGGGAACGTTGACTGCAGCAGAACGATCAATGCGAACTCACGATCGCAATGGGGATGACACCACCATTAATGAGCCCCGGGTATTCTCAGAGTGAAAACCCAAAGGGTGGGCTATGGTGATTTGGTAGAGAACAGAGGAACAACAAGTCGTGTAGGCGATAAGCAAGTGGGAGAGAAAACGATGATAACATATAGCAGAAATGCTTATCGTCTAGAGAAGCTACACGATCATGTAGTATTTTCTGAACGATCATTTAGGAAAATGTATATGATTGTTTAGCTAAATAGGCACACTATACGATCATTGAGAGAAGTTATCCGATCGTCTAGGCGATAGTGTGCGATCGTTTAGCGCGAGGTGGACGATCGTCTAGGCAGAGAAGCAACTATTGTATAGGCTCTCGAGCGATCGTCTTCTTTCACCAACGCGCACTTCACGAATTCTCTTTGGGCGGATCAACGACGATGGATTGCACGATTAAAAAATGAAAGCTATTTTCATTTTAACCCATCGGTTACCATAATCGACGTTGCCCACTAATCCATGTCCAAATGTGATATTAGGATTAATTATCATATAATTAATCAATTAATTAATTAATTAATATAATCATATTATATTTATATCCTATAGTTTGATATTACATATTTACTATAGTATTTTCTCCTCTACTTGATATAAATCATATTTATATCTAATTTCCTCCAAAATAATGTATCTCATACATTTGCTAATTATATCATATATAATTAACCAGTCCAATTATATCATATATAATCGAACTTCCTCTTGTCAATTTGAACATTTCAAATTAATCCAAATACTGGTTCTCGACTTTTATCCAAGCTACCCAGGGGACCTAATGGACCTGTGGCTCGAAGCTCCAACGGTACATGAATAGCTGATTAAACTCTTTAGCCACGAGATTCACCATCTGTTAACTGTCAGTGATTCCACTAAAGACCAATAGCTGAACTTTTCTTACCACAAATATATTTCTGTGTCCATCAGATATAACCAATCATGAGTACGATGACCCTTCACAGATGCTCGTAAGTACAGTTGGGCCAAATTATTGTTTTGGCCCTATAGTTACATCTCACTCCTTAAGTACCACTAATTCCTCAAATGAACAATACAACATAGTCCAACTATGTATGAACACCTCTTGAGCCAGGAGAAGGTGTGTGGCGCCACATCATTCAAGCCCCGACATCAGCCCTTAAGGGAGCCATCTATCTACTTACCCCTGCCTCGGGGAAGGAGTGAATTCCATCTTGTGTAGTTGAGTTCCTAGCTCCCAAATTAGACGTATCTCCAAAATGGTAGGTTTGAATCGGCGACTTGGCCACTCGCACCCATACAAATCAAAGGATCACCCTCAATGGCAGAAGTTCCCAACTCACTCAGGATTGAGATCATGTTACCTATGGTCATCCTAGTGAAGTGAAGTCTTTTTCATGAACGGTGTTATATAACGAGACATTAACACCTTTGTAAATGACGCCCCCGCTTGTATGTCCCCAACACGAATGATCAGGATCAGATCATCTGTGGTAAGTCACAACACTTATGACCATTTCACAAAGCGGGCCGCGTCTGTAGCATTACCAGGATAAGGTTTCCCTCCTATATCCATATACTACAGACCATTTTGGTTATCACTCAAGACATCATCCACTTGTATATCACCACATACATGCTTGAGTCACATACAGATAACCAAGGATTTTATGTTTATTGGTTTGTGGTAAAGCAAATAAAACAATTAATCGTGTAAAATAATAAGATGTGAAGTAAATATCATATATTAACAATCACCGGTGTTCATATATACTGTTTACAAACTACAGGACACGAGACTTTAGGGCATCAACCCTAACAGAGTTTTTTCTAGTTTTTAAACCTTATTTTCTTAACCATGGACTACAAAACCCTCAGGTAGTTCCATGTAAATCTCTTCTTCAAGTTCACCGTTTAGAAAGGTAATCTTTACATTTGTCTGATGTACTACAAGATTGTAAAGGGCAACAAGAGAGAACAGGACATGGATTGAGGTAATTCTAGTGACAGGGGAAAAGGTGTCAAAGAAGTTTACGTTTTCTCTTTGTCTATAGCCCTTTTCCATTAACTTGGCTTTAAATTTGTCAACTGTTCCATCAGGTCTAAGTTTCCACCTTAAGATCCATTTGCACCATTTTTCCTTGCAACCTGGGGATAAATCTACTAAGTGCCAAGTTCTATTTAACTCAAGAGAGTCCATCTCATCATTTATAGCTTCTTGCCATGAGTTGGCACCTATAGAGGACAAGGTAGCTTTTAGATCTTTGGGATTTTCTTCTACATTATAGGTCTGGAAGTCAACCTCAAAGTCCTTGGTGGTTCTAGCTCTTTTGCTTCTTCTAGGTTTTGGGTCAGTTCCCTCTGTAGAGGTAGGATTTCTAACTAGGGTTAGACTACTGAATCCCAAGCCCCCACTATTTCTCGATTTAAAAGGAAATCTTCCTCAAAGAAATCGGCATCATTTGACTCAATGATAACTTGGTTTACTAGATCATAAAATCTATAGGTTTTACTATTTATGGCATAACCTATGAAGACGCACTCATAGGCTCCATGGTTAGCTTTCTTCTTTTAGGGTCTGGAATCCTTATATAGGCTAGACAACCCCATGTTCTAAAATATGACACTTTTTTTTTTATTCTTAAGGATGTCGTAGGGTGAAGAGGTGTTTTTAGACTTTGGGATTCTATTTAGGACATAACACATGGTAAGGATGATTTCACCCCACCAATAAGACGCGGCTCCTGAACCAAGTAAAATAGCAACTATTAGCTTAGCTAAAGTTCTATTTTCCATTTCAGCTTTTCCGTTCATTTCAGGAGAGTAAGGTGTAGTCTTTTCGTGTATTATTCTATGTGAGTTAAGGAACTCATTAAAGTTGTCTGAGTTGTACTCAGTTTCTCTATCACTACGAAGTCTTTTAACCTTTCTATTAAATTGATTCTCTACTACAAATACAAACAATTTGAATGCATCAAACGCATCATTTTTTTTTCCAGAAAATATACAAAAGTAAAATCAGAGCAGTCAACAATAAAAGTAATAAAATATCTTTTACGTTCCTAGTCAAGATGCCATTAGCGAATTGGCAAAAAAAACGTCTTAAATTGTTGGAAACGGCAACACCCTCAGACTATGAATAGGACAGCAGTGAACGGTTAGGAACCAACAGTCAGGCAAAGTACGGAACCTAAAAAACAAAAGCTCGTTACAGGCTAAGTCGCAGATCTCGCTCTCTTTAAGACGATTTGCGGCTCTGTCCAGGATAAAACAATCTAAAAAGAAAACTTGATTAGAAATGTACCGTTACCGATCGGAACACACATCTTTCTGACTGAATGCTCAAAAACGGAATGAATGATCTGCTTGAAATGCTTGAGGGGTTGTGCCTTTTATAAGGCTTGAAACCCAACTATCGGAGAGGGAAGTGACAACGCAAAACGACGTGGCAACAACTGAAGACCAACTCTATTTTCCAAAAAATAATAATAATAAATGTGTCACACCTTGTGTGGAATTTCCACCGTATCCACATTGATCTATTCTCCCCACTCCCATCAAAACATGGGTGCCCCTTGGGGCCTAAACCCATAGCCAAAGGTTGGATTACAAAAATGAGACTCCCCTTTCAAAATTTATCAATGTGGGATTCTCAACAAAGGTTAGTTCCCTTTTGTTTGTTTCTTTTCTTTTTTTTATTTAAAAAACTAAATTTTCACCCAACACATTCTAATAGCACCCTCCAAGTTTTTTTGTTCACATCAACTTTTTCCGACGTGTTCTTAGGATAAAATGTGAAGATTTCAAACCGATAATGTCTAAATAAAATACATGTAGCACCCAAAAAGGAAAGAAGATACCAAGTATCGACCCATTTTCATACATTTTTAAATGTTGTCATTGTCTCGTTATGAATAGCACCCTCTGTCGCACCCCATCTCGGGCTTACCTCTTTCACCCAGAAAGAAAGATGCGTAGAGACGAAAAATACCACCCTTTTGTGATATTTACTGTCTACTCTAACCTGTTTTGCCTAAAACTTATAAACCACATAGATATCTTATTTTAAAATAAGTTACTTTATTACAAACAATCTTAATGTTCTTACAAAACCCCACTCAACTAAACAATTCCAAATCCTAATTTTCTAAACTCATAAATAGCAAACTTAAACCCTGAATGTGGTAGACCTTGTCCTCAAGCAACAACCCTGGAACTTTTTCCTTTCGCTATCTGGGGGGAGAAAAATAAAACAATTAGAAAGCATGAGCTGGGAAGTCGAGTGAATGACATTTTATGAAACAACATTTTGTTTCAAAACTTATTTGAAATCTTATAACAACACATGCTTAAAAATTTTAATCAAGACTATTTCTAAACGCATGAAATAAACAAATCTTTTAAACACATTTATCTTTATAGAAACTCATCCAAACGCATGCTAAACCTTTTAAGAAAGAATCAAATGAAACTTAATAAAACGCATGATATCTCATGATAAATCAATCATAAAATTTGTACCAGAACGTCCCTGGGGTGGATCGACTCAACACGCTCATGTTGGAGATGATGCCCTAAACTCTCGTTGGGTTCTATAGTTTGTAAACACCTGTGTTGAACAAACAGTTGTGATGTAATAATATGAGATATTTTCTTCACTGTTGCCTATGAAACATAAGATGTTTTATTTGCTTTATCACAAACCAATAAACTAAGATCCATGATTCTCGTTGTAACTTAAGCATATATGTGGAGACATACAGGTGGATCATGTCTTAAGTGATAACCAAAATGGTCTGTAGTATATGAATATAGGAGGGAAACCTTATCCTAGTGACACTACGGATGTGGCTCGCTTTGTAGATTGTTACAAGAGTTGTGACATGCTATAGATAGTCTGATCCTGATCATTCATGTGGAGACATGCGAGTGGGGGCGTCCTACACAAAGGAGTTTATATAAGACCGGACCACGAAGTGTTATAGTCTCGTTATATAACATCGTTCATGATAGAGACTTCACTTCACTAGGATGACCATAGGTGACATGACCTTAATCCTGAGTGAGTTGGGAATTCTTGCCTTTGAGGGCGATTCTTTGATTTGCATAGGTGGGAGTGGCCAGATTGCCAACTCAAACCTAACACTTTAGGGATTCGTCTGATTGGGGAGCTGGGAACTTAGCTACACAAGATGGAATTCACTTCTTCCCCAAAATAGGAGTAAGTAGATAGATTGCTCCCTTAAGGGATGATTCCGGGGCTTGAACGATATGGCGCCATACACCTTCTCATGGCCCAAGAGGTGTCCACTCATAGTAGGATTATGAGATATTGTTCATTAGAGGGATCAGTGGTACTTAAGAAGTTAGATGTAACTACAGGGGCAAAACGATAAATTCGCCCAGCTGTACTTGGGAGCATCTATGAAGGGTTATCGTACTGTTGATTGGATATATCCGATGGACACAGAAATATATCTGTGGTGAGAATAGTGCAGCCATCGATCTTTAGTGGAGTGCCAGATAGTTAACGGATGGTGGATCTCATGGTTAAAGAGTTTAGTAAGCTATTCATGTACCGTTAGAGCTTCAAGTTACAGGTCCATAAGGTCCCCTTGATAGCTCAATAGATTCAAGTTGAGAATCAGTTTTTGGGTCAGTTTGAAGTGTTCAAATTGACAATAGGGAGTTTGATTATATATGATATGATTAAACTGGTCAACTATATATAATATAGTTGACATGATGTATGAGATATATTAATTGGAGAAAAATTATATAAATATGATTTATATCTAGTAGAGGAGAAAAGACTATGGTTTAAATGTTGCATATGATATGATATTAAAACTGTTGGGAATGATGCCCTAAACTCTCGTTGGGTCTTGTAGTTTGTACACACAGTTTTGAACAAACGCTTGTGATGTATAATATATATTATTTTCTTCACTCTTGTCTATGAACATTGGATATTTTAATTGCTTTACCACAAACCAATAAACTAAGATCCTTGGTTGTCGTTTGTAACTTCAGCATGTATGTAGAGACATACAGGTGGATCATGTCTTAAGTGATAATCAAAATGGTCTGTAGTATATGGATATAGGAGGGAAACCTTATCCTGGTAACGCTACGGATGTGGCTAGCTTTATAAAATAGTTACAAGTGTTGTGACTTTCTGTAGATGGTCTAATCCTGATCATTCATGTGGAGACATGCGAGCGGGGGCGTCCTATACAAAATATTTTGTATAAGACCGGACCACGAAGTGTTATAGTCTCATTATGTAATATCGTTTATGACAGAGACTTCACCTTACTAGAATGACCAAAGGTAACATGACCTCAATCTTGAGTGAGTTGGAAACTCCTGCCTTTGAGGACAGTCCTTTGATTTCCATGGGTGTGAATGGCCAAATCGCTAACTCAAACATAGCACTTTAGGGATTCATCTAATTTGGGAGCTGGGAACTCAGCTACACAAGATGGAATTCACTCCTTTCACAAAGCAGGGGTAAGTAGATAAATTGCTCCCTTAAGGGCTGATTTCAGGGCTTGAACGATGTGGTCCCACACACTTTCTCATGGCCCGAGAGGTGTCCACACATAGTAGGACTATGTTGTATTGTTCATTATAAGGATTTGTGGTATTTAAGGAGTTAGATGTAACTACATGGGCAAAACAGTAAATTGGCCCAGCTGTACTTACGAGCATCTATAAAGTGTCATCGTACTGTTGATTGGTTTTATCCGATGGACACAGATATCTGTGGTGAGAAGAGTGCAGTTGTCGGTCTTTAGTGGAATTCCTGGCAGTTAACGGATGGTAGATCTCGTGGCTAAAGAGTTTAGTCAGCTATTCACGTACCGTTTAAGCTTCGAGCCATAGGTCCATAAGATCCCCTTGGTAGCTCAATGGATTCAAGTTAAGAATCAATTTTTGGGTCAGTTTAAAGTGTTCAAATTGACAAGAGAGAGTTCGATTATATACGATTTGATTGAACTGGTTAATTATATATGATATGATTGACATTATGTATGAGATACATTATTTGGAGGAAAATGATATAAATATGATTTATATCTAGTGGAGGAGAAAAGACTATGGTTTATATGTTGCATTTGATGTTATATTAAACCATAAGTTAATGAATATAATATGATTATATTTATTATTTGATTTTGGATAATTATAGGATAATTGTGCCGGCTTTTTCTCCGTAACCGAATGATAGTGGGTGGTTGCATTCAGTTTTCGTAACTGAAGGATAAAATGAAAATCATTTTCATTTTGCTATGAAATCAGACATGCGCTCACGTTTTGTGTATACTGCCTATCGCATAGCAAATCGAGAGCCTACACAATAGCTCAAAGTTTCTAAACAATCGTATACACGCGTGCGTTCTTCTAAAAGATCGCATAGAATTTGTTAAACGATCATCTAGCTTTTTCCTAAACAATCGTGCGTCCGAGCGTTTACTAAATGATCGTCTATACGATTGCGGCTCTTTTACTAAACGATCATGTACCTTTTCCTAAACGATCAAGCATCGTCTATATGATAGACACTTGAATTCCCCCACTTGCTTGGTCATGGTATACAATCATCTCTTCCTCCTTCCCTCTGCCAAATCCAACAGAGCCCAAACCTCCTGGATTCTCACACTGAGAATACCGAGTGTTCCAAGTGGTGGTGTCTTCCCTACTATCGAGTACGTAGTTGGACGTTCTCAGCAAGTTCATGGGTAGACAATTTGGTGGACGATAACTTGGACGTTCTCAGCAAGAGCGAAAGGAGCAGTCCTTGGTGAGAATGAGATATTCTGTGAAGAAGGGTTCTTTAACTGGTACGTATCTCCTCTCTTTGTTGTTTAGTTCTCAAAGCATGCCTGTAATTTGTTGTATATTGCATAACTAGTATGTTAGATTGTGCATGTGGTTATTCTATCATAATGAGTTTGGAATGATCTTGCTTCTGCCTAGAGTTACTTTTTTATAAGAGTTCCTTCAAAAACTATAGGTTATAAATATAATATGATAAGTTAGTTATTATATTTATTTATAATTAAACAATTACGAGATAATTGTTGGTGGTTTTCTCCATAATCGTACGTGAAAGTGGGAGGTTGCATTCAGTTTTCATTACTGAATGATAAAATGAAAATAGATTTCATTTTGTTGAAGGATCGGATATTTACTTCATAAGTGGTACACTGTCTATCATTTAGCTAACAAGAGCCTACACGACAGCCTCAAGTGTTTCCTAAACGATCGTGTACACGCGTAGTTTCCTAAATGATCTTGTAGCTTTTACTAAATGATCGCACGCGAGAGCGAGATTCTCTAAACGATCAGACCTTTTTTACTAAACGATCGTGCACCTTTTCTAAATGATCAAGCACTAGTCTATACGATAGACTCTAAACTCTCCCACATGTTTGTTTGTTGAATACGATCATGTTTCCTCCTTCGCTCTACCAAATCCAACAAAGCCCACACCTCCTGGATTCTCACTCCGAGAATACCAAGGTCACTGAGTGGTGGTGTCCAAGTTCCTACTTGTTTGTGTGGAAGACCGTTCGGTGTTAAGCGACATCGAGAGATTTGATAGACGATTGGCTTGGCGTTTGCAGAGATAGTGAGAGGTACTGTTCTTGACGAGAGCGAGAGATAAATAGAAGAAAAGTTCTTCAAAGGTGAGTCTCTTGTTCCTTTGCTATTTATTTATTGAAAGCACGTCGTAATTTGTTCTGAAATGCATAACCGATATGTATGTTTGTGAATGCTTGTTTTTCTGTCATAATGAATTTGGAACGATCTTGCGTCAGCTCATAGGTACTCTTTGATAAAAGTTCCTTCAATTCAGACACTGAGATGGAACCAACTCAACACACTCAATCACTGAGGTGAAACCAACTCAACATACTCAGTCTTTGCTAATGTGAAACCAACTCAACACATAATAGTTATCGTACGTGCATGCAAAGCTCTAACTCGATGAATACACATAGCAGTACATCGCATGAATACTCAAATAAGAGTTTATACGTAAATTCATAATTCGATGCATGACAATAACCATATTTATTTCATCAAATACTTTTTAAAAACATTGCTAAAATAGGATTTTCTTTTAGGATGGGGGTTACTCACAGTCAATCGACAAGAATTCCTCTTTTTCCAAGCCTTTTTCAGCTTTCTAGTCTCCTCCTGGATCCCGAACCAACTCTAATAGATGTAAAACTAGGTCTTTGGATAACCAAAGTCAATAATGGGCACTGGGTTATCTTTCCTCATATTAGTTGAACATATAGTTGTTCTGTTAGGCGCATCCTTCTTCAGTTAGGTGTATAGTAGGTCCTTCTCAGCTCATACTCAGCTTGCTGGACACATCCTAAACTCCAGTTGAACATATAGCATATCGAAAAATGATGTCGATGACGGTCAGCCTTCTTCTTGCACCTTAACAACCTAGGTTCTTCCTCTCATACCTCCTTCTTCAGTTTCTTTAAGAGTTTCACGAAATTATGAAGTGAAATGAGCTAATCCTCTTGGTATTTATAGACTTTTTGAGTTATCCTTGTCACCGTCATCTCACCTCTTTGTTTAACAGCTCCTCTTTCAAATTTTGTCTTAAGTGTCATCTCCTAAAGCAGTATCACCTCAAAGTTGGCCACCTCCCATGCATGCACCAACTCATGCTCCTAAGTGTCAGCTTCTAATATTTCTTCACCTCAGAGTTGGCCACCTTCTCCTAAACTTAGCCAACTTTTCTTCTCCTTTCACCACCTCCTATTTTCAACTCCTATTTATGTGGCTTCGCTCCAACTTAACCCCCATGCAATTATGTTGGACGCATGGTTATGTTGAGGTTGATGCCATAAAACTCGTTGGTTCCTGTAGTTTGTAATTATAATGTACAAACAGTTTATTTGTGTAATAAAATATGTGATGTTTTATTTCAAAAATTAGTTGCATTAATCACAAACCAATAAACTAACATCCAAGGTTATCTTTGTAACTTAAACATATATATAGAGACATACAGTTGGATCATGTTTAAGTGATAACCTAAATGGTCTACAGTAGATGGATAAGGCTGGATACCTTATCCTAGTGACACTACGAGTATGACTCACTTTGTAGATATTACAATTGATGTAAAGTGCTACAAATGATCTGATCTTGGTCATTCACATGGAGACATGTGAGCGGGGATATTTTATACGAAGTAGTTTATATAAGACCCGACCATGAAATGTTTAGTCTCATTATATAACGTCGTTCATAATGGAGACTTTCATTTCACTAGGGTGACCATAGGTAACATGACCTAAATCCTGAGTGAGTTGTGAATTCCTACCTATGAAGGCGATCCTTTGATTTGTATGGGTGAGAGTGGCTAGATCGTTGACTCAACAAGCCTACCATTTGGGGGATTCATCTAATTAGGGAGCTGGGAACACAGCTACACAAGAAGGAATTCATTCATTTCCCAATGTCGGGGTAAGTAGATAAATTGCTCCCTTAAAGTTTGATTCCGGGGTTTGAACAATATGGCGCCACAACCTCTCCTGGCCCGAGAGGGGTTTGATCATAGTTGGACTATGATTTATTGTTCATTAGAGGGATGAGTGATACTTAAGGAGTTAAATGTAACTATAGGGGCAAAACGGTATTTTTTGGCCCAGTTGTACTTATGAGCAATTTGTGAAGGGTCATCATACTGTTAATTGGTTATATCCAATGGACAAAAAAATATATCTGTAGTGCGAAGAGTGCAGCTATTGGTCTTTAGTGAAGTGCCCGACAATTAACGAATGATGAATGATTTAATTAAAGGAGTTTATTAATTACTCACTTACCATTGGAGGTTCAAGCTACAGGTCCATGGGATCCCCTTTGTAGCTCAACAGAAATTAATGAAAATCAATTTTTGGAATAATTTGAATTGTTCAAATTAAATGAAGAGATTAATTATATATGATATAATTAATTTAATCCAATTATATATATGATATGATTACTATAATGTATTTGATACATTATAAAATTTATTTGAGAGGAAATAAATATTTGAATATGATTCAAATATTAATTATATGAATTTGATTCATATAATTAAATTTAATATAAATGAGATTTTTATTAAATGTTACTGTTGAGAGAATAGAAACTATAGGTTATATTGTATTTGATATAACATATAGTTTAATTATATATGTATTATATGATAAGGTAGTTATTATATAAATATATATTAAATTTATTCATGAAAATAAGTTAATTTAATTTATTTTATTTTAAAAATAATTTTGGGCGGGAGTTGTAACTCCCTTACCCTCCTTTCTCTCAAAAACGTGGTAGTAGAAAAAAGGGAGTGGTGGTTGTTCTTCTTCCTTGAGTGTGGTTTTCTCAATAATGAGATACACAGAAAAAGCTATGTGAAAAAAATTGGAACATATCTCTTCCTCTCAAAATCTCTCTAAAATCTCTCTTTTCCAAAATAGTCAGAGCCCACAAAACTCTTGGGTTCTCATCTAGAGAATATAGAGGAATATTTCGTGGCGGTGTCCTCGTGGACAATTAGAGGGATCGAGATTGTTCGTGACAAGTTTTGGAGAAGGAATCTCGTAAAGAAGTGTTCTTCAAGGATAAGATTTCTTACACGCTTTTACTATTTTGTAGGTTTTGTTTTATTACATGTTGTAATTATCTATTAAATGCATAATCTGTATGTTCTTGCTGCAAAATTTATGGCCATTAAATTTTGAGTATTTGGTCTGATCCCATGCTTCCGCTTAAGGACCTTCAATGGATCCTTCGGTTGGTATCAGAGCCAAGTTTCTGGCCCAAATTTTTCAAAAATTTTGGATTAATTTTACAGTTATGGTGGGATTTTGCATTTTATAATACATGTGATGAATGTTCTGTGGAGTGTATGGTTTTGCAATTATTGGATGGTTTGAGGATTGGACTATATAGATTTATCGCTTTCAATTAATTGGTTTGTAAGGGCCCGTGTTTTTGGGGCGTTTAATTGCGATCGAGTCTGTATTTAAAGTTTTGAGTCATTCGTGCTGTTCCTGGTGTGTTTTCTGGAGAAAAAGAAGTCCACTTTGGAAGAACAAGAAAACTCGTTCCTTCGTTGCTAGGCGATGCCTGCTGTGCGATGGAAATTGGCGTGAGTTGCTATGCGATGGGGGCTATGTGATAGCCCTATACGATCATGGCTTTATGCTATCGTTGCTATACGATAGCGCTGGATGATCGTGGTTATGCGATAACTTTGTGCTAGCATTGCTATATGATAGCATTGGATGATCGTTGTTATACGATCATGGCTTGGCATGGCGTTGGATGTTTGTTGCTATGCGTGAATGTGGGCGATCATAGCTGGGCAGTTTGGGTCGAGCAGTTCAAGACTCAATTCACTTGTTTCGAATCAGCTGACTCTTTTTTTGTAATAGTTAGTTTTAAATTACCTTTTCGGTGTCCAATCCCGGTCCATTAATTGCCTTTTAAATTGTACATGTGATGCATGATTATTTTATTATATGTCATGTAGTATAAAATCCCACCATAGATTATGCATTTAATTTTTATGCATCATTTATATTATAATTGTTATAATATATGTTTAGATGATGTTTTTAATTTTATAACATGCTCATGCATCATATAGTATAAATGTTATAATATATGCATGCACACATTAATAACATATACATGCATCATTTATATTATAAGAGTTATAATATATGAATGTATGTTTAAAGTATGTTATTAATAATTTCATTACTTTAGTATATAATTGTTATGTATGTTAGTAATGAAATGAAATTGCATGAAGCATGTCACCACTTTAGGGTAATTTTTAATTATTATAAAATTACCTAAGTACGCTTTACATGCAATCAATGGTTTTAATTTATTTCATTTGTTTATAATTGTTATAACAAAAAGAAATTAGAAATTAAAATCAATAATATTGCATGCAAACCTTAAGTTAAAATCATCTTTTAAAATTGTTTTAAAACATGATTCAGATAGACCTAAGATCACATTTCTAGTGAGATTAGAAATATATGTTTAATCTTTTGATCGGTTTAATAGGACTAAATTGATTCTTAATAAAAAAGATTAACTATGTAACAAATGTATCTATAAGGGACATTTTGTCTAAGGCGAGTTCTGTCTAGGCTGGGGTATTTAAGTTGACGAAAACGTGACACCCTACCTGGGAACTTACCTGGAAAGTTGAATTAGATAGATTTCTTACAAGCATGCAAGTTTGATTAAAGTTTGTTAAAGAGTTTAATGAATTTTAATCAAAATTGTTTAACTATCCAAAGGCAAGTGTAGTTTTTGGGCAAATTAAACAATCACTAAGATAAAATCAGTGGCCGAATTTTCCTAAGTTAATTAACCCTAGGTAAAATGCTCAGTGGGAGGACAATAGGGTATATGATACTTCATTTCATCTTCTTCACGTTTCTCCTTAAAGTTTACACCGTGAGATTTATACTCGGCCTCGAGGCACCTGGGTGTCCTCCTACGGGTGGCATTTGTATAGATCAATATCAAGGTGAATGGAGAGAGTATTTATAGTAAGTAGGAGTAGGACGTGTGACAATATACCTCTCGGCCTCTCTCATTAGTTTTTGAAGTAAAGTTTTATGCATTAGTTTGCATGACGCTTTATTCAAACTCCAGCAATGGATAGGGTTCTTTAGTTTCATGTCCCAATCGGTTTTTCCGTACTGTTGGCTCATTGGGGAAGAACTCAGACCTAAAATAAGGGATTACACTTACAAGAATTGTTAAGCGAGTTTAACAAGGACCGAACAATGGTGACTGATAGTTACAAGAACAAGCAGTTGTTCTGTCTATTGGTTGAGAATGTCTCATTTTAGTGAAGGGGCACTTGATCACCTTACGATGCCTTTTGTCCTACCCACTGAAACATCATTGCAAAATAGATGTCACTTAGGGTACATTAGACTATTTTGCTAAAACTAATTGGTTGTCATGTTGCTTTAATGTCAAAAAACTAATAATAAATAATTTGTATGGTTTCAGCAAATTTATTTCACAATGACTTCCGCGGCCTTAATTCTACTCGCCGCTGATAAATTAACGAGCGAAAACTACACTTCGTGGACAAACATAATCAGCACAATACTTATCATTGATGACCTTCATTTTGTCCTGATGGAGGATTGTTCTCCCATTCCAGCTCCAAATGTTGCTCGAAATGTTCGAGAAGCATACAAGCGTTGGACACGGGCAAACAAAAAGGCTCGAGCGTATATCTTGGCGAGTCTTTTCAAAGTCTTAGCCAAGAAGCATAAGCCCATGCTCATAGATCATGAGATCTTGGGTCCGTCATCGATGTGAAAAGCTCTCAAAGTGTTTGTCTTACTGTCGACACATGGACTTCGCTACAAAATGTGAACTACATGGTCATCACTGCACATTTTATTGATTCTGAATGGGTTTTGCATAAGAAGATTTTGAGTTTTTGTCAAGCTCCTAATCATAAGGGGGAGACTATTAGGAAGGTGATTGAGAGTTGTTTGTTGGAATGGGGGATTAAAAAAAATCATCACCGTTGATAATGCAAGTTCTAACGATGTGGTTATTTCTTATGTTAAGAGAAGACTCAAAAGTTGGAAATCTGTTGTTTTAGATGGAGAACTATTACAGGTATTGTGCCCATATTATTAATCTTATTATGAATGATGGACTGAAAGATATGCATGATTCTATTGCTAGTGTTCGTAATGCTATGAGATATCTTTGAAAATCACCTAAGAGAATGAAAAATTTTAAAGCTTGTGTGAAACAAAAAAAAAATTAGTGTAAGGCTCTTGTTTGTTTAAATGTGGCAACTAGGTGGAATTCTACTTATTTAATGCTTGAACATGCAATTAAATTTGAGAAAGATTTTAGAACATTAGAAGAAGAGAAAGAGGACTCGGATTTTATTAATTACTTCAAGGAAGATGACTGTGGAAATAAAAGATTGGGGCCCCCAAGTATATCTGATTGGTTGACTATAGGTGTGTTTATTAAGTTTTTAATAAGGTTTTATGAAACCATCACAAAGATAAGTGGATCTTCATATGTGACTTCTAATGTTGGTTATAAGGAAATTAATAAAATTCAGTTTGCTTTAAACAAATGGAGCAACAATACCAACTCTGTTCTAAGGATGATGGATAAGTATTGGGGTTCGCTTGAAAACATGAATAAATTGATGTTTGTGGCTATGGTGATGGATCCTCGATACAAGTAAAGTACTTGAATTATTATCTTTTTAATGTTTATGAGAGTGATGTTGTTAAGGATATGGTTGAGAGTGTGAAGTTATATTTGTATCGCCTATATAACTTTTACAAATCATATAAAACTTCGACTCGAGGTAGTCATGGTACCAATGATTCTCGACAATAAAAAACTGTCACTATAAATGAAGATGATCATGGTGTGGACGATGAAATAGATAACCGTGGATAACTTTTAAGAGAGAAGAAGAAAATTCATTAGAAGTGGAGAATGATTTGACTTCTTATTTGTTTGACAAGGATATAGAAGATAAAGATAATTTTGAGATTTTGTACCGATTAAAAATGAATGGTTACAATCCCATTTTATCAAAAATTGTTCAAGATGTTTTGGCAGTTTCGATATCTACAGTAGCTTATGAATTTGTTCGTACAGGGAGGATTCTTGATTCCTTTCAAAATTCTGACTCCAAAAACAGTGGAGGCCTTGATATGTACACAAAATTGGATTCATGGCGGCTTAGTATTACTAGATCTCCATCCACAACTTGAAGAGTTAGAGGCTTGGGAAAATATTGAGTCAGTAATTAATGAATTTTTTATTGTACATATCTAACCTATTTATTGTAGGTATCTAACATGTATTATGCTCAAATAATTAATATATTTAATTTTGCATGATTTGTTTTATAGAGAGCCCATCATCCTCTATTGTTTTGAAATAAGGAATTGGATTTGGATTTGGAGCATAATGATTATTTTAATTAAATATTATTATTACTTATAAGCGATCTTCTTGGTTTAATATATTTGCAATTGTTCTAGCCATTGAGAAGTAAAAAGACCAAAGATGAAGAAGAAAGCTAAGTCATTCGTCATCGTGCTTTTGAATGATTATTATTTAACTTGGAATTTTATGTAATAGGCTAATAGTTATTATTAAACTTGGACTTTTTGTTTCAATTTCGAATGATTTTGAATGTAGACTTTGAATATTTTGAGTATGGACTTCGAACTTGAACATTTGAATGATTTGAGTTAGTTTCTTTTGAAGTTTATATTGAATTTATGGTGGTTATATTTTAAAGTAAATGCTAAAACTTTTGCATAGATTACTGTTGTTTGATTATTAATTTTTTAATAATTAATGTAATATATTTAGAATTAGTTCTGTTGAATGAGAAATTTTAGCCAAATCACACGTTGCCACATCATTTACTAAATTAATGATGAAATTCCAAATCATTAAATTTGGGCTCAATTAGAAGTTGACATATGTCCTGAATTGAAGTTGAAGACAAATTTCGATGAAGCCACGTGATTTTATCATGACCGTTGAATCAGATAAGATTAATTGGACCCAATTTGATATTATTATTTAGGTCAAAGTCCAACTAAGTCCAAAAATAGGCTAAATTTGATCCAAATGTCAAATCAGGCCTAAATCTGATTAATTGGGCCCAAAGGCCAACCCCATGAACCAACCAAGCCCAAGTCCAACTAATTGGGCCCAAAGGCCAGGCCCATGGATCAACCAAGCCCAAGCTCACCTGTGAACTCTATAAATAAATAAGTTCTCCTCATTTGGAGGGGGCAGCAATTCTATACTCCAGAGAGCTTATAGGGAATTCTCTATAACCATAAGACTCCTCGACTCCTAAAGCTGATCACACCTTAAGACTAAAGTCTTTTGAAGATACAAGCATTCTGAAGACTGAAGTCCTTTGAAGATGCAAGCATTCTGAAGACTAAAGTCTTTTGAAGATACAAGCATTCTGAAGACTGAAGTCCTTTGAAGATACAAGCATTTTCTACATTCAGAGAGTCCAGAGAATTCATCAACAAGCAAGTATTCTTCCAAGATTCCACTCCTAGAAGACAGAAGACCCTTAAAGACACAAAGAAGACTCTTCCAAGACTTCTACTTCAAGAACGTTCGGTGTTTTTCTTCTTCAAGTCGAGCACATTCACCCAACTGAGAGAGAATCAGAGGATCAAGTATTAGAGATCGAACTACATCGTATCAAATCAACTTTAATATCAACACCAACTCAAGTTCAATTCCATGAAACAAGTTTCTCCGAAAGCCTCTTGTGAACAAATTGGCACGCCCGGTGGGACCATCTCTACCTCTCATCTCTCTCTCAGCATCCAAACAAGAAAAATGGCACCTAAGAAGATGGCATCCAAGGCTTCCTCCACAAACGACTCATACATAGGTTCTGTCACCCATAGCCGCTCAAGAGAAGCATGCAAGAGCAAGAACAGAGATCTCTCATTGCCCATAATATCTTGAGGCAAATGATGGAATCCCTATAAGGCAGAGTTGTCATCAAGGAAAACCCCATGTTTGACAACTCTATTTCCGCCTCTAGCAAGCCAAAAAGAGATTCACAGCCAAATGTGATCTCCGTCATGATGGCAGATGTGACGGCAGAAGCGACCATGGCAGAAATGGAAAGGAAGATTAACTTTCTGATGAAAGCCATTGAGGAGCGAGATCATGAGATCACTGCCCTAAGAGAACAAATGCAGTCTTGAGAGGTTGTTGAATCCAGCCAAGCACTTATGGTCAAAGCAACTGACAAGGGGAAGATCGTGCTACAAGAAAACCAAGGGAGATATCAGACTCGGTGGCCTCTCTGTCAATCCAACAACTGCAAGACATGATCATGACCTCCATAAGAGCTCAATATGGAGGGTCGGCTCAAACTTCCTTCATGTATTCCAAGCCATACACCCAAAAGATCGACAATCTAAGAATGCCTGTAGGGTACCAACCCCCAAAGTTCCAAAAATTCGACGGAAAGGGCAACCCAAAGCAACATATCGCCCACTTCGTAGAAACATGCAAGAATGCAGGAACAATGGGAGATCTACTAGTCAAATAGTTTGTCAGAACCCTCAAAGGAAACGCTTTTGAATGGTACACAGACTTAGAGCCTGAGGTGATTGATAGCTGGGAGCAACTTAAAAGAGAATTATTGAATCACTTCTACAGCACTAGGCGCACCTTCAGCATGATGAAGTTGACAAACGCCAAACAACGGAAAGGGGAGTCGATCGTCGGCTATATCAACCGATGGAGAGCTCTGAGTATGGATTGCAAAGATCGACTCACCGAATTATCTGCTGTAGAAATGTGCACACAGGGTATGCACTGGAAACTTCTCTACATCCTGCAGGGAATAAAGCCCCGTACCTTTGAAGAATTGGCGACCCGTGTTCACAACATGGAGCTAAGTATTGCCAACAGAGGAACGAGGGACTTCTTGAGCCACGAAACGAAGAAAGAAAAGAAGGAAGTGAAGGGCACCGAGAAAATTGTGAAAGGTGCCACAAAGGAATCAATGGTGGTTAATACGACCCCGTTGAAGTTCTCCTCGAAAGGGAACGAGAAGAAGATAGAAAAGAAAGACGAATGAGGTGAAAGACATTGCCTAACCCTGAAGGAACGACAGGAAAAAGTCTACCCGTTCCCTGACTCTGATGTTGCGGATATGCTTGAGCAACTACTAAAGAACCACCTTATCCAGCTACCAAAATGTAAACGACCGGAACAGGCCGGCAAAGTGGATGATCCCAACTACTGCAAGTATCACAGGGTCGTTAGCCACCTAGTTGAAAAATGTTTCGTACTGAAAGAATTGATCCTCAAATTGGCTCGTGAGAGGAAAATAGAGCTGGATCTAGAGAAGGTGGTCCAAACGAATCATGCTACGGTGACGGTAGTTCCAAGCGTGGCGGCACCAATCATATATTATGAAGAAAGGGAGAGCTCGGTCCAGTTTGGGACCTTCGAACCTATGGTAGTGCGGTTTCAGCAGAAGGTCCAAGCTACAGATCCTCAAAATGAAGGAGAGCACGCTGACGATGACGATAACGAAGGTTGGATTCTTGTGGTGCGCCTTAAGAAGGGAAGACTAAACTCTACCCAAAAAGAGCTACGCTCTCATAGAAGCTACAAGAAAGGGAGCAAGACACAAAAAAGGAAGGGTAGAAAGAAGTCTTGGAGGCCCAAAGCTATTGACGAGAGAGACGAGAATGTTCCTCGTCCCAAACGACAGATGATGTTAACAGATTTCTTCCCGAAAAACTTCGACAATTGGGGTTCAGAGGAGACACCAGAGGTTGTTGCATGTCATGCTGTCAGTATCAGGGAGGACAAAGATACCGTTCCAGGCCTATTAAAGTCGACAGGAGAACCAAAGGGTTCGTCACCAATCAACATAGATGACCTACTTTCACTTCCGTGAGAAGCTAAGACTACCCTCATTGAGGCACTGTTAGAATCCAACGCCTCTGGTGCATCGACCTCCGCAGCACGTGCTTATGCCTCGTGTTGCACATCCATACATCGACCTCCGCAGCACGTGCTTATGCCTCGTGTTGCACATTCATAGGCTTCTCAAACGAAGATCTGCTACTGGGATCCAAATTGCATAATAGGCCTTTGTACGTCTTTGGATACATTCGAGAACAAAGAGTGGGTCGAATCCTCATCGACAACAGATCCGTCATCAATATAATGCCTAAGACGAATATGAAACAGTTGGGCATACTCATGGAAGAGCTATCAAACAGCAAATTAGTAATTTAGGGTTTCAATCAAGGCAGCCAAAGGGCGATAGGCATGATACACTTAGAGCTCCTCATTGGCGATCTGAAGGCCGACGCGCTATTTCATGTGATAGACTCAAAGACCACCTACAAGCTACTATTGAGACGCCCTTGGATTCATGGGAATGGTGTGACTACATCGACACTACATCACTGTTTCAAGTTTTACCAAGACGGGATTAAGAAGGTTGAAGTAGATTCTAATTCGTTTTCTGAGGTCGGGTCTCACTTCACAGATGCAAAGTTTTACCTAAAGAATGAGAATTTCGGTGAGACTATGCCGGCAGAGAACTTGCTGGCAAAGAAAGCAGGTAGATCCCGATCGAGGTCGCCAATAGACATAGAGAAAAGGGCGGGTAGCAAGGTACAAGCCTCCAACCCTAAAGAGAGTAGAATATCCCTCAACGTTGGAGAAACACCCGTGGTGAGGGGCGAAAAAAACCTCAAAACCTCCGATTCTACGCTATGTCTCTTTGTCGAGACGAAAAAAGGGTGAGTCACCTTTTACGTGATGCTCAAAAGGTTTGCAGGTTGGAGACATAGAAATTCTAAAGGAGAGTTTCGTCACACCCCTCACGTCGATAACGAAGTAGGAAGTTCACAAGCCGGAGGCAGAAGTGACAAGGTTAAAGTTGCCCGAGAAGCGAATTAAAGACGGATTCAATCCCAAGGCTTACAAGTTATTGGCGAAGGCGCTACGACTTCACAACTCACACTGAGTTCAAGAGTTTGAAGATTTATGAGCAACCCCGACTCTCGCCAACCCAAAAGAAGCTTTTGCAAGAAGGACATGCTATACCCACGTCGAGGGCGAGACTCGAATATGAGCCGTTAGAGTCAGTCCGCATAATCAGAAAGGCGAAGGAGAAAGTGGCCAACAGCAATCATATCACTGCAGAAGAAGTCGATGATACAGGAGAAAAGAAGGGCAAAGATAAAAGAGCCTCAGCCTTCGACCATATTAGACCGTCTGCCGCACGCGCCTTGGTCTTTGAAAGGTTAAGCATGAGAGAAGCAGAAAGGGAAAGCCCACATACTATTCCCAGAGTTTCTCGACGTTCAGTTTTTCGAAGGTTGACTCTGCCAAATAAAGGAAATGAGGAAATCATCTGTCAATCGCCAGTGGTAGAGCAACCGTCAACCTTCGAGAGACTAGGCGCAGTTTTGATGGAGAACGAAGGAGAATCCCGCGCTCCTGTTTTTTATCGCCTGAAGCACGAGAGGGATGAAGATCCCCTCGAGCAATATGTCCTTAGTAAGACAAAGGAGAAGGGAAAAGCCTACGCTGATGCCCCCGAAATGACCATAAGAAAAGGGGGGCCGATACCCCGAGCGTCCATCTGGCGACGAATTGACCTTAAAAACGTTGAAGCGTCATCGGACCAGAAGCCATCAGGAGAGGCAAGTAGTGATGGAGAAATCCGTAGTACCGTCCCCTCATGCATGAAGAGAAAAACCTCCGTTACTCTAAACACAAGTGAGGGCACGCTCAAAGTAAAGAGGCACGACATTGTTTTCACCAATCCTCAGAATGGAAATATAGAGCAGGAGGAAGGCGAAATTTTGTGCCACCATATCACAATCACCAAAGAATCCAAAGAGGGTATGACCAAAGAGGAAGTGGAGGACGCTCCGCAAGGTCTAAAGGACGGTGGTCAATCCACAGTGGACGAGCTAAAAGAGGTGAATCTGGCACTGTAGAAGAACCGCGTCTGACTTTCATCAACGCATCCCTCTCAGAAGAGGAAGAGGACGAGTTCATGAGTCTGCTCACTGAATACAGGGATGTTTTCGCCTGGTCATACAAAGAGATGTCGGGACTAGATCCAAAAGTAGCAGTCCACCATCTCACGATCAAACAGGGGTGTCGACCGGTTAAGCAAGCTCAACAATGCTTTCGGCCAGAACTTATCCCCCAGATTGAGGTTGAGGTCAATAAGTTGATTGAGGTCGGGTTCATTCGCGAAGTTAAATGTCCAACATGGATAGCCAACATTGTCCCGGTTAGAAAAAAGAATGGACAACTTCGTGTTTGCGTAGACTTTCACGACCTAAATAGCGCATGCCCGAAAGACGATTTTCCATTGCCCATCACAGAGATCATGGTCGATGAGACAACAGGACATGAGGCCTTATCCTTCATGGATGGATCTCCCGGGTATAACCAGATACGAATGGCCCTCGCAGACGAGGAAATGACGGCATTTCGAACCCTAAAAGGGATATATTGTTACAAGGTAATGCCCTTCGGGATGAAGAACGTCGGTGCTACTTATAAACGTGCCATGCAGAAGGTGTTTAATAATATATTGCACCAACACGTGGAGTGCTATGTGGATGACCTTGTGGTCAAGACCAAGCGACAACATGACCATTTGAAAGATCTAAGAACCATGTTTGATCGCCTGCGAAAGTACCAGTTAAAGATGAACCCAACTCAAATGTGCGTTCGACGTAACTTCAGGAAAGTCTCTGGGCTTCGTTGTGAGACATCGAAGGATAGAGATAGACCAATCCAAGATCGATGCCATCCAGAAGATGCCAAGGCCAAGGAATCTACATGAGTTGAGAAGTTTGCAGGGACGTCTAGCCTACATCCGGAGGTTTATTTCTAACCTGGCAGGGCATTGTAAACCCTTTCAAAGACTGATGAGAAAGGGAGAGAAATTCGAATGGGATGAGGCCTGCCAGAATGCTTTTGATAGCATAAAGAAGTACCTAATTAGCTCTCCTGTCTTAGGAGCCCCAGTAGCGGGCAAGCCATTGATACTGTACATTGCAGCGTAAGAGAGATCACTGGGGGCACTATTGGCACAAGAAAGAGAAAAGGGAAAAGAACGCGCTCTCTATTACTTAAGTAGGACCCTGAATGGATCTGAGAGAAATTATTCCCCTATAGAGAAGATGTGCCTTGCGCTCTTCTTCGCCATAGACAAGTTAAGGCACTACATGCAGGCCTTCACAGTCCACTTAATTGCGAAAGCTTATCCCATCAAGTACGTCTTATCCAGGCCGATCATCTCAGGACGTTTAGCCAAGTGGGCAATCATGCTTCAACAGTACAACATTGTTTATGTACCGTAAAGGGCAGTTAAAGGGCAGGCATTGGCTGATTTCCTAGTTGATCACCCAGTTCCATCGGATTGAGAGTTAAGTGAAGACTTGCCCGATGACAAAGTTCTCTTCACAGAAACCTCAGGGTCGTGGGTCATGTTCTTTGATGGTGCGGCATGAAAAAGTGGTGTGGGGGCAGGTATCGTCCTCATTTTGCCAGAAAAGCACATGCTGCCTTATAGCTTCGCACTTGCCGAGTTATGCTCAAACAACGTCGCTGAATACCAAGCCTTGATAATTGGTCTCCAAATGCCTTAGAGATTGGAGTAGCTTGTATAGAAATCTTCGGTGACTCAAAGTTGATAATCAATGAACTCTTATGACAGTACGAGGTGAAGCATGATGACTTGAAACCCTACTTCACTTACGCTTTCCAGTTGATGGAGAAGTTTAAAAGCGTGGCGTTGGAACATGTCCCGAGGACAGAGAACAAGAAAGCGAATGTCTTGGCAAACCTAGCCATTGCCTTAACGGACCTGGATAATGTGCCCCTTAATATATCGCTTTGGCGGAGATGGGTTGTACCTCCGGTTGGGACTACATATGGGGAAACAAATGTGATATCAGTCTATCTAACCGACGAGGAAGACTGGCGGCAGCCCATCATAAATTACCTTGAGCATGGAAGGCTCTCGGATGACCCATGTCGTAAAATCGAGGTTCGCAGGAAGGCCGCGCATTTCATTTACTATAAAGGGGTCCTATACCGTAGATCCTTTGAAGGACTTTTCCTTCGATGCCTCAGTAAAGAAGAGTCAACGAAGGCTTTGGAGGAAGCACACTCAGGCGTCTGCAGCACGCATCAAGCTGGACCAAAGCTACAATTCCAGTTGAAAAGAATGGGTTACTATTGGCCGGGAATAATCCAGAACTCAATGGATTATGCAAAGAAATATGAAGCCTGTCAATATCACGCAAATTTCATTCATCAACTGCCCGGGCCTCTACATCCGACCATAGCCTCGTGGCTTTTCGAAGCATGAGGGCTTGATCTGGTCGACCCTATAACACCTAAGTCATTAGTAGGGCACTCATACATCCTCGCAGCCACTGACTACTTCTCAAGATGGGCTGAGGCTGTCGCGCTAAGGGAAGCTAAGAAAGAAAACGTGGTGGATTTTATCCGCACTCATATCATTCATCAGTACGGTATTCCCCATCGGATCGTGACAGATAACGAAAGACAATTCTCCAACAGTTTGATGGACAGGTTGTGTGAAAAATTCAAATTCAAGCAGTACAAGTCATCCATGTATAACGCCGCTGCAAATGGGTTGGTTGAGGCATTTAACAAGACATTGTGCAACCTACTGAAGAAAATTGTTTCCAAGTCGAAGAGAGATTGGCAGAAGAAGATCGGTGAAGCGTTGTGGGCTTATCGCACCACTCATCGTACCCCTACAAGAGTCACCCCATACTCTCTCGTTTATAGGGTAGAAGTTGTCCTTCATTTGGAAAGAGAAATTCCATCGCTAAGAATGGCGGTGCAAGAAGGGTTCACTACAGAGGACAACGCCAAACTGCGGCTCCAAGAGTTGGAAGCACTGGATGAAAAACGATTAGAAACTCAACAAGCGTTGGAATGTTACTAGGCGCGAATGTCTAAAACCTTCGATAAGCATGTAAAGCCTCGGTTCTTTCAAGTCGGTGATCTAGTGCTCACCGTAAGGAGACCAATTATCACGACAAGACATTCGGGGAATAAGTTTACACATAAATGGGATGGGCCCTACGTCGTCAAAGAAGTCTACACAAACAGAGCGTACAAGATAGTTGATCAAGATGGGCTAAGAATTGGCCCAATCAACGGAAAGTTTCTCAAGAAGCTTTACGCTTAACAAATGTAAAAAAAAAACAAAACAAAAAAAGAACAAAATTGTACGAACTATGCTACGACTTGATCCCTATCATTATAAAAGGTACGTAGGCAACTTAAAGAAATTTAAGTTCAGTCGCACATAAATAAAATTAAAAAAAAAAAACATTCTTCTTAAACTACATTATGACTTGATCCCCATCATTATGAAGGGTATGTAGGCAGCTTGAAAGAAACTTCAAGTTCAGTTCAGTTAAAAAAAAAACATTCTTCTTGAACTACATTATGACTTGATCCCTATCATTATGAAGTGTATGTAGGCAGCTTGAAAGAAAATTCAAGTTCAGTTCAGTTTTTTTTTAAAAAAAAATAAAAAATCTTGAACTACATTATGACTTGATCCCTATCATTATGAAGGGTATGTAGGCAGCTTGAAAGAAACTTCAAGTTCAGTCCAGTTTTTTTTAAAAAAAAAAAAAAAAAAAAACTTGAACTACGTCATGATTTGATCCCTTTCTTTAAAGGTACAAAGGAAACTTAAAGAAATTTAAGTCTAGTCCATCAGAAGAGGTACGACAACCACGCAAATATGATACTACAAGATTGATGTTGATCATCCCCATTAAAGAATGACACTCCAGATTGAAGATGTTAATCCCTATTGAGGGCAACATAACGGATTGAAGAAGTTCATCCCTCGTAAGGAGCTAGCACAGTAAATAAAAGGCACACGCTTGGAATGCACTTCGTTCTTCTTCGAAATCAAACTCGGATGCTCTTTCATCTTCAAGTTCAGAGGTTTCATCAATGTTTCATCTTCATGCTCAAGTCTGGAGGCTTTTCAATGGCATCTTCATACTCAAAGTCACAAAGTCGAGCTCAATGTGAAGATTCATCGATGCTTCGTCAAACTCAAGTGCGGAGGATTTACGGATGCTTCAAGCTCAAATGCAGAGGATTCATCGATTCTTCAAGCTCAAGTGCAGAGGATTCGTCGATGCTTCATCAAACTCAAATGCGGAGGATTTGCCGATGCTTTGTCAAACTCAAACGCGAAGGTCTCGTCATCTTCAAATTCAGAGGCTCTATCGATGTTGCTCCATCTTCAAGTTCAAGATTGGCGTGCATGACCTCACTTCCATCTTCAAGTTCAAGATTGACGTGCATAGCCCCACTTCCATCTTCAAGTTCAAGATCGGTGTGCATGGCTCTACTTCCATCTTTAAGTTTAAGATTGGTGTGCATGGCTCCACTTCCATCTTCAAGTTTAAGGTCGGTGTGCATAGCTCCGCTCCGTCTTCAAGTTCAAGGTCAATGTCCATGGCTCCGCTCCATCTTTAAGCTCAAGATTGGTGTGCATGGCTCCGCTCTATCTTTAAGCTCAAGATCGGTGTGCATGGCTCCGCTTCATCTTCAAGTTCATGGTCAGTGTGCATGGCTCGGTTCCATCTTCAATGAGTTAGTTTACAAAATCATGATGCAGCTTCGCTTCATCTCCAAATTCTAGCGTGGTTCGCTTCATCTTCAAAGTCATGGCATGGCTTCACTTCATCTCCAAATTAATGGTACGACTTCGCTTCATCTTCAAAATGTTGGTGCAGTTTCGCTTTATCTCCAAAGTCTTGCATGGTTCGCCTCATCTTCAAAGTTGTGGCGTGGCTTCACTTCATCTCCAAACTGATGGTGCGACTTCGCTTAATCTCCAAAGTCATGGTGCGGTTTCGTTTCCTCTCCAAAATGTTGGTACAACTTCACCTCTTCTCCAAAATTGGTGTAGCTTCGCTTCCTCTAAAAAAATGTGGGTGTGGTTCCACCTCATATGCGAGAACAAGTTTGGTTTGTCAAGCTTTACCTCATATGCGAGGACAACTCTGGTCCGTCCAGCTCCGCCTAGTACGCGAGATTGACTCTAGCCAATCTGACTCCGATCAAAAGCTTGATGGCATATTCTTCTAATCTTCAAAGTTTGATGGCATATCCGCCTCATCCTCAATACTCAATGGCATATTTCCTTTATCTTCAAATTTTGATCAAGGAGTAACATAACAAGGTAGACTTTATCGGGATCCTCCCTAGGGTGAAAGCATGGGAGAGTTGTAAGCCTTGCAGGGCCCCTCCCATGACATTCAGGATATGCGAATGGTACTACAAGGTAGACCTTATCGAGATCCTCCCTAAGGTGAGAGCATGGAAGAGTTGTAAGCCTTGCAGGGCCCCTCCCATGACGTTCAGGATATGTGAATGGTGCTACAAGGTAGACCTTATCGGGATCCTCCCTAGGGTGAAAGCATGGGAGATTGTAAGCCTTGCAGATCCCCTCCCATGATATTCAGGATATGCAAACGGTGCTACAAGGTAGACCTTATCAGGATCCTCCCTAGGGTGAAAGCATGGAGCCTTGCATGGCCCTCCTATGTCGTTTAGGATATGCGAATGGTGCTACAAGGTAGATCTTATCGGGATCCTCCCTAGGGTGAAAGCATGGGAGAGTTGTAAGCCTTGCAGAGCCACTCCCATGACATTCAGGATATGCAAACGGTGCCACAAGGTAGACCTTATCAGAATCCTCCCTAGGGTGAAAGCATGGGAGAGTTGTAAGCCTTGCAGGGCCCCTTCCATGACATTCAGGATATGTGAACGGTGCTACAAGATAGACCTTATTGGGATCTTCCCTAGGGTGAAAGCATGGGAGAGTTGTAAGTCTTGCAGGGCCCCTCCCATGACATTCAGGATATGACAACGATGCTACAATGTAGACCTTATCGGGATCCTCCCTAGGGTGAAAGAATGGGAGAGTTGTAAACCTTGCAGGGCCCTCCCATGACGTTCAGGATATGCGAACGGTGCTACAATGTAGACCTTATCGGGATCCTTCTTAGGGTGAAAGCATGGGAGAGTTATAAGCCTTGTAGGGCCCCTCCCATGACGATCAGGATATGCAAACAGTGCTACAAGGTAGACCTTATCGGGATCCTTCCTAGGGTGAAAGCATAGAAGAGATGTAAGCCTTGCAGGGCCCCTCCCATGACGATCAGGATATGCAAACGGTACTACAAGGTAGACTTTATCGGGATCTTCCCTAGGGTAAAAGCATGGGAGAGTTGTAAGCCTTGCAGGGCCCCTCCCATGACGATCAGGATATGCGAATGGTGCTAAAAGTAGACCTTATCGGGATCCTCCCTAGGGTGAAAGCATGAGCCTTGCAGGGCCCCTCCCATGACGATCAAGAAGCATGAACAGGCATATAGTAGATAGACCATACCAAGGTCATCCTACAAAAGACGCGGTTGTACTCCCTTGAGTTGCGCTTTAGAGAAGAAGAGGAAAATGAGAGAAAGGAAAGATTAGAAGAAGAGAAGAGGATGAAAATAATGAAGGGGTTTGGGGTCCTATTTATAGAGGTTTCCTGGGTTCCATAACAAATTAGGAAGTCCAAATTAAATAAAATATTTGATTTAAAATATTAGATTTTTTATCAGATTTCCTAATTTGATTCTATCCTAATTTCAAATTAAATTAAACAAATTTCCTATTTAATTTAATCTTATTAGATTTTGTCCTCAAATTTATCTTCAACTAAGATTTGGACATATTCCAAATTTTATTCAAAGTCAAATTTAAATTGTGGACAAAATCATAAATTAAAATCTGACCATATTCTAAATTTTATTCAAAATCAAAATTGTTGATTAAATTGCAAATAAAATCTCAAATTAAAATTTGGGCATATTCCAAATTTTATCCCAAATCTAAATTATGAGACTTTTATGCTCAAGTCAAATTATTAAAGATAAAATCTCAAATTAAAATTTGGGCATATTCCAAATTTTATCCCACCTAAATCACCAAATCATACTTTTATCCCAAATTATTAAGTCAAATTAAAATTTGGGCATATTCCACATTTTATCCCAAATCCAAATCATCATACTTTTATCCTCAAACCAAATTATTAAGGATAAAATCTCAACTTAAAATTTGGGCATCTTCCAAATTTTATATCAAATTCATCTAAATTTAGGTTCTAAATCAAGTTGTAAGATCTAAAATTCATCCCAAATTAAAATTTGGTCATATTCCAAATTCAAGTATCCTATTGAGCGGATAAGAAAAAAAATCATCTTTTATTCAAATTTGGGCATATCCCAAATTTTATCTTAAATCCAAATCAAATTAAATTGGGACAAAACTCAAAATTTTTCGTAAATTTGGCGATATTCCAAATTTTATCCCAAATTCAAGTTAAACTTATGTACTAAATTCATAGTTTGACTGACACATCAATTGAGGTCAAATTCAAGAACAAATATATTTGGATTTTGATTCCAACTTTATATTTTTCGAGATTCATCCACTCATGTATTGGTTGAATGAGAAATTTTAGACCAATCACAAGTTGTCACGTTATTTACTAAATTAATGATGAAATTCCAAATCATTAAATTTGGGCTCAATTAGGAGTTGACATATGTCCTGAATTGAAGTTGAAGACAAATTTTGATGACGCCACATGGTTTTAGGTTTTATCATGACCGTTGAATCAGATAAGATTAATTGGACCCAATTTGATATTATTATTTAGGTCAAAGTCCAACTAAGTCCAAAAATAGGCTGAATTTGACCCAAATGGCAAATCAGACCTAAATCCGATTAATTGGGACCAAAGGCCAACCCCATGAACCAACCAAGCCCAAGTCCAACTAATTAGGCCCAAAGGCCAGGTCCATGGATCAACCAAGCCCAAGCCCACATGTGAACTCTATAAATAGATAAGCTCTCCTCATTTGGAGGAGGCAGTAATTCTATACTACAGAGAGCTTATAGGGAATTCTCTATAACCATAAGACCCCTCGACTCTGAAGCTGATCACACCTGAAGACTGAAGTCCTTCGAAGATACAAGTATTTTCTACCTTCAGAGAGTCCAGAGAATTCATCAACAAGCAAGTATTCTTCCAAGGCTCCACTCCTAGAAGATAGAAGACCCTTGAAGACACAAAGAATACTCTTCCAAGACTTCTACTTCAAGAACGTTCGATGCTTTTCTTCTTCAAGTCAAGCACATTCACCCAACTGAGAGAGAATCAAAGAATCAAGTATTAGAGATCGAACCACATCGCATCAAATCAACTTCAATATCAACACCAATTCAAGTTCAATTCCACGAAACAAGTTTCTCCGGAAGTCTCGTGTGAACAAGTTCACTTATGTTAATATGAAGGTTAAGTAAGGAAAAAAATTCAAAAAACAATCAAAATTTATAATTCAAAAAAAATCAAAACCAGTGACCCAACCCAGAAAATTTGAGTAGGATTGGGTTGGGTTGGGTTGACCCTTCAAAAATGAATCGGTTCATTTAAAGCCAACCCAAATTTTCGGGTTGGTCCACAAAATTCCTCCAACCCGACCCATGTATACCCCTAAGAGATAATTAGACGATCAAGTACTAGAGATCGAACCATATCGCATCAAATCAACATCAACATCAAAATCAAAATCAAAATCAACTTAAGTTGTTCAAACCCAAGAAACAAGTTTTCTCCAGAAACCTTTCAACTTTAAGAAACAAGTTTTCTCCGAAATCCTCGTACGAACAACAATCCTCTAAAAAATCATCAAGCCCAAAGGCCAATCATCCAAGAAGATCAACAAGCTCAAAGGTCGATCATCCAAGAAAATTAACAAGTCTAAAAGGCCAATCAACTAAGAAGATCGACCACCTCAAAGATTATAGTTTATTTTGAAAACATCAAAAGATTATGTATTAGATATTGTATTTGCTATACAGAAATCAATACATTGATTAAGTTTCTCTGGAACCTGATGCAAACAAATGTGTATGTATCTTTTTTTTTCTTATTTGTTTACGCTCTGCTAGCTTTAAAAAAATGTAGTTACGTTCTGCTTTTATCATTCAAGTATATTGTAAGCTTCATCAATGGCGTCGCATACGATGGCAGGCGGAATGAAAACAGTGGATGCCATGACTTCATGGTTGCAGATATATTGGTTCTGATGGATTGCACATTACAAGGATTCATTAACTATATTCAAAACAAGTTCATCTCTGGTGATCATTTTATCACTCGATTAATAATGTATAGGAATGAATCTAACTAGTCCAATATAATCAAAATTATCGAAGACAAGGATATATTCTGGTTGTTGTCTATTTTGCTATGGGGCATGGTGGATGGTCTCTACGTTGTGGTTGATTATTGTGACATTAATTACATGGGTGTTGAAACTACATTGTGTTTGAAAGATAACCTGAAGAAGTTGCAAAGGTCTACGATTGGAAGAAAAGAGCCCAAATTTATGGATTTTGTTGATTTTGATTCTGATTCTCCAATTATGTTAAAGGTTGTCTATCTTCTTGCATTGAGAATAGTTTTGAATTTATAACCATTAGGTCAAACAAGTCTTTTGGTATTAAATGCAAAGCAGATTCTTGTAATTGGGTTCTCAAGACTTCTCACCATTTAGACAGTAATTTGTGAGTTGTTGGAAAATTTATTATCAGTCATCGATGTTCTATTGATGCTGTCAAGAATGACCATAGGCAAGCCACATCGTTTATTGTAGGTGTGTGTTAAGTCTATTTTAAAGATTAATGATATGATACAGTTTCTCGCCCTTGTGATGTTGTTACTTATATGAGGAGAAAGCATGGTGTAAACATTAGCTACGGTAAAGCTTGAAGGGGTCGAGAACTAGCTTTAAATTTTGTCAAAGGATTTGCTAAAGCTTCATATGATCTCATCCCTGCCTTCGCTACTGCACTAATCGAGAAGAACCCAAGTGTATTTGTTATACTATACACCACCATTTACTTTTTATGCATCTATTGTATTTGTAAGCCACTTATATGTGAGAAGAACTAGCTCTGAGAGTTTACCAAATCATAGGGACTAATTCAAACTCTCTTCAAATTACATGGACCAAATTTACAATTTAACTAAAAAAAAAAAAAGAAAAAAGAAAAACCCGAGTTGTAGTTGCTCGTGATTTCATATACCAAGACATCGAGGCACTAAAATAGCTGTAAAAATAGATTTGATGTGCAGACTTTATCCATTCATTGAGTTTTAACTGACGTTATGTGAAAGGTTATAAAAAAACCATATTTTACCATTTTTTGCATGTAATAATAATAGCATACAATATCAACGATCTTGTTTGAATGAAATTCATACCTTCATTTGGGAAACAAAGCTTTCCAAATCTCTACTACATCTGATCCTCTCTTTCTTATTTCCAGCTCTCATTTCATCAACAAATACGACATCGTCTTCCGATGGTCTGTTAGAGACGCCATTGGATGAGATATAACCATTATTAGCTCGGCCTTGTAAAAGGTAGGATGGACGAACTCTCTCAAATGACATATCTTCGATATTTAGTTCAGACTTTCTCATTTTGGCAAATAGCCCCCACATATTTGCTAGTTCATTTTCCATATCTTCTCCGTGGCGCTTTGCCTCTTCGAGTCTTCGATATAGCTCAGCTTCTCTTTGATCTCTATCGAATATTGCCTTCTCAAGTGCAGCTTCTCTCTGATATCTAGCACTACCAGTATGGTGCTTTGAATCATAAGATCTTTGTGCACAGCATGATCTGCAGTAACTGTCCTTAGCATTTGTACGGTCACCAGCAAGTTTGGCATTTTCATAAGAAAGTTTGGTAACTTCTTCAGCTAAGTTTTGGAGCTCAATTGCAGCAGCTGAAGCTAACTCCTTTGCATATGAAGCTTCTTCAGCAAGTTTACGACTCTGAATCTCGAGACCTTCCTTTTCTTCAATCAGTCTCACCTTCTCTTGCTTCAAATTTTCTATCTCAGCCTACATTAAAATAATATACGCTTTTATAGCAACAAAAACAGAAGAAAAGAAGTATGGCAGAAGCACATGATCGAATAACTGTTTAGCCTGGGCTGTAACCTGCATAACTTGGGAATGACAAAACTTGTCGCTGTTGCAATCTTTAATGTCGTCCAGGGTCAAAACTCTATTCAAGCTCATGACACTAGTCGGGGTGTTTTCTTCGGCGTATTTATCCTCCCATGGGCTGTATTTATGCCGTGTTTCGACCTTTGTCCGTATACAGTAGTTTGGAAGATGCTGGGAAGCCTCATCATCTTCATTTTTTTGAGAATTGCTTGAGTGATTCTGGGATGATGACCCTTGCTGCACCCTTAAAATTGCCTCCTGCAACTCAGCATTTTCTGCTGTCTACAAAAAAATAGAAAATAAGTAAAAAAAAAATGAAATAAAGAAAAACGAAATGATGAGAACTTTAGCAAGCTTACCTTTATCTGCAGCTGCTCCTGAAGTATCCTATTGTCTGCCGATTTAATCTTCAAGCCAGGTCCACAGAGAAAAGGGCGACTTGGTGTCATTTTTTTTAACCAACAAAGATTTAATATTTTAACACCATTTAATATAATTTATATCAGGAAAAGAAGATGACGAACCTCGAGTTCAAAAATTTTTTCATTAAGTTGAGCAGTAAGCTTTGATAAGGCCTACATTAAAGTAGAAAAACTCTAATTAGAGTGATGTTAGAGAAAAAAGTACCTTGGAAGAAAATAAAAACACAACAAATTAGAACAGAGCACAGGCATGTAAAGTTGGACCACCCTCTGGTTCAGATTAAACTACAACGGCATCTCTAAGCACACGCAATTACCTGACTCAATTCAATGCTACTTGACATTTGCGGTGACAATTCAACAGATCCAATCATACGTTGCTCCAAAACTCGTATTTGAAGCTTCTTTTCACTTATTTCATCCTTCAATTTTTGTACATGTTCCTACATGAACCATAACTATGTTAGGAGCCTTCCAGACTTTATACTTCAACTGTTATTGAGGTCTAAAATTAATATAGAAAACCTTGATTTGGGAATCTTCAGGGTTCCTGGCTGCTTGCTCTGACAGTCTTTTCAGTGAACTAGTACATAAAGCAACCTCCCCAGCCAACATTTTGACTTGCTCACAAAGAAGATCCATCTGGTCAGTAAGAGTAGTCCCAGTCTGGAAAATAAAAGGCAATAACATATTGAGTTTTAGATCACAATGTGTAGCACCATACAAAAGCACGTCACTTGGAAATAAGAATAACCACCTACGATTTATTCCACATCAGATAATTTGAGTCTAAAAATTATTCCAATAAAGTAGGCAATAAGACAACCAAGCATATTGCTACATAGCATAGCAATTTAGCGAACTGGTGGAAATATAAAACAACTAGGTAGTGCCCCAAATATAAAATTTCATCACCTAGACATAGAAGAAAGGGTTAAACCAAGAACCTTCGCATTAATATCCACACATCAAAGTAATAGTCCTTATATGTACAAAAGTTGCAAATTTGAAATCTGTAAATTGTAGGAGACGTTATTGTGAATGCTAGCAACTAGGTTGTTAATTTGTTCAGAGTACCTGAGCCAGGGACAATGCATATTTATACTTTTTATTAGCTTATGGCTACTAGAAAGCCAGGTAATGAACAAGAGAACTATTGAGAAAAAACCGACCACCCAAAATTTTATATTTCCGAAAAAATATTTCTTCTAATAAAGTTCTTCCACATTGTGCAAGGGAGAGTTCTAATAACTTCCTTTGCCTCGTTCATAAAGGAGTGTTGCATACTTTGATTCCTTTACCTTATTCTTTCATGTCGCAGAATTCATTGACCTCTAGAACCTTGCAAATCCTTGTTTTATTTAAAAAGGGGGGAAAATGTAATATTCATTTAATATCATTATGCAGACAGTAATTTCCTCACCGGAGGCAAACGGTGGCCATCCATGGTTGCACCAAATAAGTCACCTGCTTGTGTTCTCTCTTGAGATGAGTAAATAATGGAAGAATCATCTCCCTTTCTGCAAATTGATTTCCTCCTTTCATTCTTCAATTCATCACGTATCATCCGAGTTTGAGAAGCTTTTGAATGAGATGCAGGTGATTCAACAGTAGAACTCCCAGTATCAGTAGTTGATGATGGTCCTATAGCATTCTCGGGCCTCTGCACGGCAAATAATCGGCTTTCAGTTCCCTAACTAGTGTTAGAACTGTTTCTTTACACTAAACAAGGAAGTCACAACCAGAAACTTCCCAAGTAAAATGAATGAGCTGAAGTTTCTGGAACTCGGTTCTAAAACAAATTATTAGAATTGCCTTAACTAACAATTTTATACGTCGAACATTGTAGTCAGTCACTTTAATGTTTACTCGACGTTAAGTATTCAATGATAGAAGTTTCCAAGAAGATGTTGGCACATAATACTGACTGCTATAAGAAAAGAAAGTTTGCAGAATAATAACACAGACACCTCTCCAATTTTATCAAAAAGAGAATATGTGAACATTGAGATTTTAGCAGGTACTATTTACTTGGGAAGTTTTCAGAGCGGCTTTACCAATTGAAGTAAAAAATTAAAATAAAAGATGAAAATATTACTCTGATTTTAAACCAGCCAAGCATTCCACGTTTTCTGTTACTTTTCATATCTTTAACCAAATCATCTAGATTTACGACATCATCTCTTCCATCCACTGAAACCCCAGAAGCACAACTCCCACCATCATCATCATTCAGGTAGTCCCGTTTTCTATCAGGCAAATATGCCAGCTGCAAAAATATAATAATAATAGCAACGAATAAATTAATAAATAATTAGTAACAAAAATTGAGAAGAAAGATATGGCTTCAACTTCCAAGTTCAAAAGTCAGTATGAATAATTTTTATGTAAGAAGAGTCGTATGAAAAATTTGAATGATGAGTCAATGACAACCTTGTTATAAAGCAAAAAAGGCAGAATACAAAGGTAAGTGCATACCAGGTACTGCTTATCCTAAAATGCTAAATTAAAATATTAAATACAGACCTCATCTTCACCAAAAGAATGCCTCCTTCTTTGTCCTGGCTTTTCAGTGACACTTGATGGCAAGGCATTTTTAGTAGAAACTAGGATTAGTTTTGTCAACCTTTGAATTCTCCCCATCAAAGCAGCCTTTGCTTCTTCTTCCTCTTCCAATCTCGATTGTAATTTAACCTGATCAGCTTCCAGCTTTGACATCACATCACACAAGAACACTAAATAAGACAAATTTCTAAAAAAGGGAAAAATATTGCAGCAGCATAAAGCCAAATGAAGCCATTTGGTAAACAAATAAACCACAAACATGTGGCTGCAGGTTAAATAATAATAATTATTATTATTATTATAAATTCTAAAACTAAAAAAAAAAATTAAAAAAAAAAAATAAAAGTAAAAAGTAAAAAGTAAAAAATACTCGACTCCTCTTCCCAACATTCAAACTAAAGCTAGAAGGAGTGTAAGATGATCTATCAAGAAAGAGGCCAAGAGATTCCAATAATTCAACTTTTAAGTTCAGTCCTGCAATGGACCCATTTTAGATCCCTCCATTCTCCAAGACATTTTTTGTCTATAAAATTTGATAAGGAAAACGCCTAGCATGCAGGAAAGAAAAATTATCCATACATAGTAAAAAACATATACGAAGGGGAAAGGTGTTATTTACAAGGCTCCCACCTCCCACAAAAGCTTTTGTGACAAATATGAAAGAATCCTATCTATAATGAATACATCACTGGTCTCATAGGCAGCAGAAATGATAAAATAGTATTAGAGATCATTTGTAATTTTAATTGGAGTTTGTTAACTGTTAGTTTTTGGTAGATTCAGGTAGCTTGTTTGTTGGTTAACTCGATGGTAATTGATTTACCTAATGGGTAACAGCTTTTAGCATCTTGTATTGGGAAGACTTTTGCATAATACTAGATACTTCAGATTAGTATTTTTGGAGTACTGTATCTTAGATGCTACCTGAAGCTTCAAATTAACCAAATCTTCTTGTGTAGACAATGCAGTTGTACTAGGGTTCTCCATTATGCCACGCTTTAATTGCTGAAGCTCCTGCTTTAAACTGGAAATTTCCCTCTGATACTTTTTGATGAGAGATTTCTCATCTATGATCTGAAAAAGGGCATAGTTAATACATGAACTTTTCTATACATGTATAGAATTGAGTAAACACCAATTTGAAAGTCTATGGACTAAATATCCTGTTTATCACAAAAAATTTTATCTTTCACTTCCTTTAGAATAATCTTCCAGGCTCCAGCAAAAGACACCACCAAGACAATACAAAACTTGCCTTATTTTGAGAAGCTTTAATTTCAACACGCTTGCTACGATGTGCAAACTTTAGAGTGTTGTGTGTCTCCTCACTATTGCTAGAGGCAGGGGTCACAGTGCAAATGAGCTAACAAAAGATCATAAAAGATCAGTCAATATATAATAAATAGTGTAACTACTGAAAACGACAGCGTCCGTGTGTGCATTCACAAACAAAGTTTCACAAGTATACAATTTAACAGAATAACTACACCAACATACAGAAATTTTTCCATGACCGCTTAGAGATGACTGCAACAACCGAGTAAGTTTTGAATCTCGATATGGAATGTGAGTTGCTTTTTCATCAGTTAACTTGGAAATCACCTGGCATGAGAGAGATTTTGAAACGTTGGTGCATAATTTCAAATTTGAACAAGTTAGAATAAACAAGATTTACATTAGACAAACAAAAATTAATGTTGGGTTATTACTAGAGATGGACGATGTTCATCCCCTTTCAATATGAGATCTTCAGCCCACTTGGACTCAACACCAGTAACCCATCCTTTTTTTTTCTTAAACCCCTTCCATTTTTATCGTAAGAAACCCCTTCAGACCAATCAAGAGAGGCCATAAATATCTAAACCCTCATGGGCCCACAGAGGGGGGGGTGGGGGGGGAGGGGAAGTGGGGGTGGAACCCTCCCCTTTTCAAGAATTTTTATCATTTTCAAGATAGTCATATTAGGTATATTTGTGAGCAAAGATTGTAGGATTGTGAGCCTGCCTCTCTACGAGAAAACAGTAATTTTATCATTTTCCAAGTCTTGCAGAAAGTCCTTACCTAATGTGGCTCCAAGAGAGTTCAAGTTGCCTCCCAAGGGCATTTCTCAGAGACTCGTGGACCAATCTCCAATGGAGCCCAGTGTAACGGTCATGCTTGTCCAGGGCCTGTTGCCCATGGCCGCATGCCCAATCCAACCCCTTTCTAGCTTACTTTCACATCCTGTATTGTATTAGTGTAGTTAGCTTGCTTTCTTTACATTTTCATTGTAAGTGACCACTCGCCCTTTTGCATATGCAAGGGCGCCAGTTGGCTTTTTGTTCAGAATGCACTATATGGGGATAAGACTAACCATCATTTCCTCATACCCGGAGTAGTACTCTATAAAGCCGTTGTTGTTGCTTATTGCTTTCTAGTCTACTACAATCTTTCTTTCTTTATTCACACTCACAAATCTTCTTACGAAAACCTTTTCTCCAAACCCGTTTTCTAAAACCGTTTTCCCTAAAACGGGGGTGGAGGTTGCAAGAGGCACTCGGTGTGCCATCGGCAGTCCGTAATCGAGTTGGCTGGCTTGTTCGTGAGCGGGAACAAGTGCCGCACAATCGCTAAGAGAAGCTTCCGAAAGAGCGATTGTGACAGTTGGTATCAGAGCCAAGGTTGGCTTATAGAAGAGAGATCAGTGATCATGTCGGCGACGAAGAACCTGAACAAGTCCCATGTGGACAGATTGGTAGAGATGGAAGAACAAATGCTCTACCTGAGAGAGGTCCCAGATAATGTTCGTTTCCTTGAGACTCGGCTACAAGAAGTTGCCGAGAAAGCCGATGGAATTGATGCGGTGGTAGGCCGCCTAGACGGATTACCCGTCAGAGAATTGATGATGAGGGTAGAGACCCTCGAGACCAAAACAGTACGGTCCGGCAGCTTTGAACGAGGCGATAGCTCCTCGGGCTCTGTTGCCCACATAGAGGAGCGTGTCGAAGAGCTGGACAGCTCCCAAAAAGCAATACTTCAGATGGTAACTGACTTATCTGAAGACTTTCGATCGACCCTGGATGTCGTCAGAGCCGAGATAGCGGATGTGAGTGCTAGAGTGAATCTCACCATCCGAGCGGTAGGGAACCAAGCCCCACCTGGGGGAGCAATGGCAGTGAGCCGAATAAAAATCCCAGAACCGAAACCCTTCTGTGGGGTGCGAGAAGCGAAAGCCCTGGAAAATTTTATCTTCGACCTTGAGCAATACTTCAAGGCGACGAACACAGTGACTGAAGAGTCGAAAGTCACAATAGCAACGATGCATCTAGTTGAAGATGCGAAATTGTGGTGGAGATCACGATTTACAGACATACAGGAAGGACGCTGCACTATTGATACTTGGGATAGATTGAAACAAGAACTTCGTTCGCAGTTCTTCCCTGAAAATGTCGAGATCTTGGCTCGACGAAAACTTCGAGAGCTAAAGCAAACAGGTAACATCAGGGACTATGTAAAACAGTTTGCAGGACTTATGTTAGACATACGAGATATGTCTGAAAAAGACAAGGTCTTTTGCTTTGTGGAAGGGCTGAAACCGTGGGCAAAAGCAAAACTATATGAACAGAGAGTACAGGATCTCCCCTCTGCCTACGCGGCAGCTGAACGGCTGTACGACCTTAGCACTGACTCGCAAGATGTGAGGAAACAATCAACTTCCTCCAATGGGGGAAACAGAAACAGCCGTTCCAGTCCTCCCCGACCTGGGGGAGGAGACAAGAACACAGGGGGGGACCGTAAATCCTCCCAACCGAGATCAGGAAACAACTGGCGGGGGCCGCCACAACAGCATAACAGTTACAATCGCCCCCTATCTTGTTTCATATGTAGAGGGCCACACAGGGCGGGCGAATGTCCAAATCGAACTGCGTTCAATGCTTTTCAAGCCACATTGGCCTCTACCTCCGAAGACAAGGCTGAACTGGAGGAGACGGTAAACGAGCCAGTGGCAGAAATTGAGAATCCCAGGATGGGGGCATTGAAATTCCTATCTGCACTTCAGAAGAATATGGGAAAGGTGACGGAGCCACTAGAGAAAGGTCTCATGTATGTGGACGCTTGGGTCAACCAAAGATCGGCCAAGACCACGATGGTTGACTCTGGGGCTACCCATAACTTCATGGCTGAAAGGGAAGCTCGCCGCCTGAACTTGAATTGGGAAAGAGATGCAGGGAAGATGAAAGCTGTGAATTCCGCAGCCCTACCAATTACGGGGATAGCGAAGAGAACTCCAGTGAAGTTAGGAGATTGGAAGGGCTTCGTTGACTTCGTAATTGTCAAGATGGATGATTTCGACGTGGTACTGGGAATGGAATTTCTGCTTGAACATAAAGTCATACCAATGCCCCTTGCCAAATGCTTAGTCATTACCGAATCTACACCGACCGTAGTCCAAGCCAGTATCAAGCAGCCAAATGGGGTGAGAATGATCTCAGCCCTCCAATTGAAGAGGGGCCTGGCCCACGACGAACCCACGTTCATGGCCATCCCGATAGAATCAGTTGAGTCCACTGAAGAGGAGATCCCCCAAGACGTTCTATTTGTCTTGGAAGAGTATCGGGACGTCATGCCGAAAAGCCTGCCCAAGTCCTTACCCCCACGAAGGGGGATTGACCATGAGATTGAGTTGTTGCCAGGGGCAAAGCCGCCTGCCAAGAATGCATATCGGATGGCCCCGCCAGAATTGGCTGAGCTTCGGAAACAGTTAGGCGAGTTGTTAGAGGCAGGATTTATTAGACCGGCAAAGGCTCCTTATGGAGCCCCAGTACTGTTCCAGAAGAAGAAGGATGGGAGCCTCCGGTTGTGCATCGACTATCGGGCCTTGAATAAGCTCACAGTCCGCAACAAATATCCCCTTCCTATCATCACTGACTTATTTGATCAGCTTCACGGTGCTAAGTATTTCTCGAAGCTGGACCTACGGTCTGGATATTATCAGGTTCGAATTGCTGAAGGAGACGAACCCAAGACGACCTGTGTCACGAGATATGGAGCCTTCGAATTCCTCGTGATGCCCTTTA
Organism: Benincasa hispida; assembly: GCF_027475165.1. Taxonomy (NCBI): domain Eukaryota; kingdom Viridiplantae; phylum Streptophyta; class Magnoliopsida; order Cucurbitales; family Cucurbitaceae; genus Benincasa; species Benincasa hispida. Next base: position 48,279,939 of record NC_143481.1, on the reverse strand, counting down.
GCCTCACCAATGCTCCAGCAACGTTCTGTACCCTAATGAACCAAGTGTTTCACGAATACCTCGACAAATTCGTCGTAGTATATCTTGATGACATTGTGGTCTATAGTGCCTCGTTGGAGGACCATCGGCGTCACCTCCAACTAGTCTTTGAAAAGCTGAGGAGAAATCAGTTGTATGTAAAGAGAGAGAAGTGCTCCTTTGCCCAAGAGCGCATAAATTTCCTCGGCCACGTGATTGAGTGTGGTCGGATTGGTATGGAAGAGGGCAAGGTGGCCGCAATTAGAGACTGGAGGGTACCATCATCCGTGACCGAACTACGATCCTTCCTCGGACTAGCCAACTACTATAGGCGGTTCGTAAAAGGATTCTCGAGAAGAACAGGGCCGTTAACCGAACTGTTGAAGAAGGATAGCCAATGGAGCTGGACTCCTGAATGTCAAGCCGCCTTTGAGGGCTTGAAGAAAGTGATGATTGAGGGGCCGGTCCTCGGAATTGCCGACGTGACCAAGCCATTTGAAGTAGAGACTGATGCTTCTGACTTCGCGTTGGGCGGTGTTCTCCTCCAAGACGGACACCCCATCGCGTATGAGAGTAGAAAACTAAATGATGCAGAACGGAGGTATGCCGCCTCCGAGAAAGAGATGTTAGCAGTAGTTCACTGCTTGAGGGCCTGGAGACAGTATCTCTTGGGGGCCAAGTTCGTGGTCAAGACCGACAATAACTCCATTTGTCACTTCTTCAACCAACCGAAGTTGTCGTCCAAACAGGCACGGTGGCAGGAATGTCTAGCGGAGTTCGACTTCCAATTCGAACATAGACCGGGGAAGAGCAACCAAGCGGCTGACGCTCTTAGCCGAAAGAGCGAACATGCGGCCCTGTGCATGTTCGCCCGCCTACAAGCAAGTACGTTGAGTGCAACAGTACGAGAAACTGTCAAAACTCACTTGACAAATGATACAGCAGCGCAGGCCATCTTACAATTGGCCAGGGAGGGGAAGACACGCCAGTTCTGGGTGGAAGATGATCTACTATACACCAAAGGCAATCGCCTCTACATCCCCAGATCCGGGGAGTTACGAAGGTCACTGATGAAGGAGTGTCACGATACACCGTGGGCAGGACATAATGGTTGGCAGAGGACTTATGCCCTTCTGAAGCAAGGCTACTATTGGCCAAGTCTTCGAGACGATGTCATGCAATTTACCAAGACTTGCCTTGTCTGCCAACAAGATAAGGTTGAAAGGGCGAAATTAGCGGGTCTGCTGGAACCCCTACCTGTGCCCTCTAGACCGTGGGAGAGTGTGTCTCTCGACTTCATCACCCATTTGCCCAAGGTGGGAGAGTTTGAATCGGTCCTTGTTATCATCGACCGGTTCTCGAAATATGCCACGTTCGTCCCAACGCCGAAAATGTGCACAGCCGTGATGACTGCTCAGTTGTTCTTCAAACACATCGTGAAATTATGGGGTGTCCCCATGAGCATTGTTAGCGATCGGGACGGAAGATTCACTGGGACATTCTGGACAGAATTGTTCAGAATATTGGGATCATCACTGAATATCTCCTCTAGCTATCATCCCCAAACCGATGGACAGACGGAACGCTTCAACAGTATGCTCGAGGAATATCTGCGTCACTTTATCGACGCTAGGCAGAAGAACTGGGTCCAGTTGTTAGATGTGGCTCAGTTCAGCTTCAATAGCCAGCAGAGTTCCGCGACCGGAAAAACACCCTTCGAAGTCGTGTGCGGCAGACAGCCACTCATGCCACACTTGGTGGACCACCCTTATGCAGGCAAAAGTCCTCAGGCACATAACTTCACTAAAGAGTGGAGCGAAACCTCTGAGATCGCTCGCGCCTACCTAGAAAGAGCATCGAAGAGGATGAAGAAGTGGGCTGATAAGAAGCGGAGGGCCCTTGAGTTTCAAGCTGGGGACAAGGTCCTGATCAAGCTACGACCGGAACAGTTTCGTTTCCGAGGCCAGAGAGACCAACGGCTAGTAAGGAAATATGAAGGTCCAGTGGAGATAATTGAGAAGGTCGGAAGAACCTCATACAGGGTTCAGTTACCCTCATGGATGAAGATTCATCCTGTCATCCATGTGAGTATCCTGAAGCCCTATCATTCCGATCCCGAGGACGAACAGCGAAACATGCTAAGACGCCCACCGGTCACGATGAAGAGTTCTGCTGAGAAAGAAGTTGCACAAATCCTGGATAAACGTACGCGCCGCATTGGAAGACCCAGACGCGAACTAACAGAGTTCTTAGTGAAATGGAAGGATCTCCCCGACGAAGAGATCAGTTGGGAGCGGGCCGAAGACTTGAAGAATGCAGCTCCAGCCATTGCAGGTTTTGAACAAGGTCGGTTGACGGGGACGTCAACCAATTAAGTGGGGGAGAATGTAACGGTCATGCTTGTCCAGGGCCTGTTGCCCATGGCCGCATGCCCAATCCAACCCCTTTCTAGCTTACTTTCATATCCTGTATTGTATTAGTGTAGTTAGCTTGCTTTCTTTACATTTTCATTGTAAGTGACCACTCGCCCTTTTGCATATGCAAGGGCGCCAGTTGGCTTTTTGTTCAGAATGCACTATATGGGGATAAGACTAACCATCATTTCCTCATACCCGGAGTAGTACTCTATAAAGCCGTTGTTGTTGCTTATTGCTTTCTAGTCTACTACAATCTTTCTTTCTTTATTCACACTCACAAATCTTCTTACGAAAACCTTTTCTCCAAACCCGTTTTCTAAAACCGTTTTCCCTAAAACGGGGGTGGAGGTTGCAAGAGGCACTCGGTGTGCCATCGGCAGTCCGTAATCGAGTTGGCTGGCTTGTTCGTGAGCGGGAACAAGTGCCGCACAATCGCTAAGAGAAGCTTCCGAAAGAGCGATTGTGACACCCAGCGTACTATAACCATTTAGTAAGCTGGGCAACATTTTTCTTATCCAAATTACCAATGTCGAGGCCCCCATAGTCCTAAAAGGGGGGAAATGGTAGAAACGCATAGTAGAGAGGATAGCTTGGGTGAGGGTGAGTGTCCTTTTAGATGAGCACTTCATTTTGTTTACTAATAAAAACCCTTTCAGATAAGCTCTTCTTTGATGTTTGTATTAACAAGATGGCTTTTCTATAACTTCTCGTTTGCACTTTTCTCCATTTTTTGGGTATATCTCATTAGTTTAATAAATTTTCTCACTTGTTTATTTTGAAAAATCCTTTATAACATGAGATAATGTGCATTTATATTGAAGAATGTCATCATTCACAAGGGAATTATAGGGAGAAAATTTTACATCAGGAGTAACTCCCAAAGTATCTTCTTTTCAATCACATGACTCCCAATCGATGAAAAGTCAAAGCAAGCATCATGCCCTGTAGGCCAATATAAACATGGGAGACAAAAGGTAAGTCTTACAGTGCCCAGAGTCAGTAAGCTCTTGTTGATGTATGAACCCTCTTTTCTCCGCAAACCAGTTGTTTCTGTTTTTGAACTTTCAGATCCTGCAAGATCAATTAAGTGCTACAGCGAGCATTTGAATTCCATTAGGATGACCATTAAATTTTGGAAAGAAGTATACCAAGAAGGCTAGACTGGCTAAAAAGATCAATAAGAAACCAAATTCCAGAAAAAGGAGCAACGCATTACCAGTTGGGACAATGTCACATCTTCTTCACCATGATACTCCCCATGTGGGCTACTTTCAATGGTCTAGATAGTGAAGGGGAGGTGAGAAGTTAGATTCAACAACTAAAACTCTTTAAACAGATTAAAATGACGACAGAGAACACCAGAAGATGAAACATAAATTGCTAGCCTTCATAAAAAATCATGGGCAACAAATCCATTGGCAAACATCTAACGTAAAAATTCTCCAAAAAATACTGTTCAAATTTCAAAACAACTTCCAAAATTCCCTTCAGAAAATCATCTTCCTCAATTGATAAGCGAAGTATTAAAAGGCCAGCCTTCCAATGTTTAAAAAGTAATGAATGCCTAAAATGGCAGAAGTAGTAATTAGAGTTTTATCTTTCCTAAGCTCTATGCATTTATAAACTTATGTTGATCCCAACAAATCTCAAAATAAAGCAAGCCAAAAAAACTGCATACTTCCACCTTAAAAAGTTCTACCACATCTTGCCAACAGACAAGACTTTACAACATAATCAGGTATTGACAGGGTAATTTTTCCCATGTGTTTATGATATCATAGTATAGCATGCTTGGGTCAATATGAGCAACTTCCTCCACAGTCCACACATTTTGATTTATTGGCAAAGTCCGGCATGGGACCAAAAACAGCTTAGATTATTTTTATTAGACCACCCGAAAAGAAAATGTACACCTATGCCAGAGTAAGGTACCATATGTGGCTGAAGGTTAAAAGCACGCACTCAAATTAGGTAAAAGAAAATAAAAAATTAATTTATAGAATGTGTCTTCACCCCTTGAACAATCAAATATAATATTTCTTTGTGCACATATTTTGTATACAAGTTCCTACCAACGTGAAAGCATTGACAGTGGTACTAGTTGTAAATTACTTTGCAAATTGAAATCAAGTCTGACTTCCACACAATATTTTCAAAATAATAATGACATGCTTAAAAGTCAACTAAGAAATAAGTAAAAATACCAAAGTGAATATAGTGTGACTCCGACTGCTAAGTAGATTGAAATTATTAGATCCCACATGCCGATGCTCTGTATAGAAACAATAACATAAGAAAATTCTGAGTAGGTCAGTCACAAAAAAGTTGGTCAAGAAAATTAAACATAAAAATATGTCAACCAAGATGCACTGATGTCGAGGTAGGCTTAAATTTTGCTATACTTTTCAAAATAAAACCTCCTGCAAAGGAGGAAGAAATTTGTACAATGCAATAGACCAAATGCTAAAAGTGGCTTTATAATATTCCAACCTTCTCCAGATGCTATCAAGGAAAGAGCATGAGCAGGGGACAAAACGACTTCTTCTTTGATGCCCTCAACATAAGTTCCCTACGAATAAGAATTAAAGACTAAAATTCAAAGAGACTAAGAACCCATAATAAACTGTTTGCTTCCTTATAAATAAATATTGTAAGACGTCAACAATTTGATGGGTTTTCCCTACTAGCTATCAACAGTTTAATGGATTTTTCCTGTTAGCTATATTATATATGTACTAATACAGCAAATTTTCTAAGAAGCTCCAAATTGCATATCGTGGTCTGCTAGTTCTTAGGACGCATGGGCACCATGAAGACATAGAACACTCATTTAGGAATATCTTTATTTCCTTGATTCATATAATAAATATTATCAACTTCATTATTCATAGTATGAAAAGAATGCATATTGAAATTGCTTGTTATGATGTTTGATTAAGAATGACAGGTCTTCGCATATTGTCCTTCCACAGTTACCCATAATGATATTGCGGTTATAGAAGCAATTACAGTGACAGCCCCTCGTACCAAGGAAATTATCTGTCCAAGCTCAATTAAAATAACAATAACCAGTGATAAATAAAAGCAAATATCACATCAAATTAAAAAGACAAACCAAAAAAAAAAAACAATTTGGCGTGTAGGTTTCAAAAATTATATGAGTACCTGAGCATCCTCTCGTACTCGTAGATTCTGACCAGTTGGATCAAGTAAATCATTGATGACCTGGAAAAATAAGTAGTTAAAATGATAAAATGAAATACCTAGCTCAAAACTCAATAGTTAAACATATATTTTTCAGCTACTACATAATAAACTCAGAAATTTGCAGACAATATGTCGCCCTAACTCATACCTTGTCAGATTAGTTTTAAAAACAACTATGTAAGGATTTGGATATGGGTAGCATGGGAAAGAAGTTTCACAAATCATGACATGACATTCAAATAATAATATTGCTATACAACTAACCTCGTTGTAGATCTCTAGATATGAAACACGAAGAAGAAACTGCCGCTCGGGTGTCTAAAGCATAGTAAACATGGTTGTCAAAGTTTATTCACATGTTTGCAAAGATGTTAAAGACAGACATTATATACTGATGCCAAAATTTAACAGACAGCTTGGTGTATTACCTCTTGTATAATTCCAAATACATCCTTCACTGCCAGTGGGATAACTCCGGGTGATTTTTGCTCTCCCTAAACACGAGAATAAATTGTTATTATACTTTGTAATCGATTGTTGTACGAAATGCTTGATTGCAGAGTTGATAATATGATTGGAGGGAGTTCCAGTTAGCAAACGGAAGATAAAGATTTACAAGGGTTGTAGACTTTCGGGAGTTCTAAGCATAACTGACTCCCATCAAAATAACAAAACTGACTCCCATCAAAATAACATAACTGACTCCTACGCTTACTATTCTACTCTCGACGCAGATAGCTTCTAAGGGAGACCATCTCTTTCCCCTACAAAATATTCCCCAACATAATTAACTCCCCCTCACTTCATCATTTCCCCATGCACCCTCCTTGAATATGTGAAACGAATTGGTGGACTTGTCTCAGTAGCATGTTAAACTAAAGATGCATCTCTAAACTTCAGTATGCTACTAAGTTAAAATGATGAGTTAGAAAATTAACGGCAGTAAAAGATATAGCTTATAATTCAAGGAGGATAAAGAATCTAGTAACTTACATGCATGGTATGAGTCTTACCACTGCTAGTGACACCATATGCAAAAACAGTACCTGCAGAATAGATTATATCAGCAATTCTAAAAGCAACTCGTTAAGAGACAACCAAAAGTGAAAAAAATCAAAATAACATTACACATCAGATTCACAACACGGCTCTAACCACTTGTGATCGCTAGTTTTATTGGGTTAGAAAAGTATAACTTGAACTATTAAATGGTCCCATAACTTGAACTATTAAATGGTCCCACGCCCTACATAAGTAGATTCCGCTCTAGAGGTCAAATCACCGTTTAATGGGGAAAATGATCCTATCAGCGCATTGCTCTGGAAATATAGTAATGATCAATGCTAGCAGCATATCAGATAAAAAGAAATAAATAAATAAGCAGCAACAAATTATTAAGCGTAGCCCATCAAGCCATAAGCGAACGGCAGTTTTGGTAAGCATCAATAATCGGGCAAGTAATAATAATGAAAGCCAATCTTTTACTTCATATAATAACAAACAGAGTGTCCTACACCTACTGAATAAAAAGTCTCGAAGAAATAATCCAGTATGCGACTGAGAGACGAAAATAACCAGAGCAATTAAATTTGCTTGTTTCCGCTGAATAGCGAATATCAACCGTTCGAGTACCATGTTGAAAACCTACATCGGTATGCTATGAGCATGCAGCTTATTAATTCCTTAATAATAATCTCGCTTTAAAAAAAAAAAAAGGTGGTGTTACCATTGATTCCATTCATTGCACAGGCAACAACTTGCTGAGCAGCAACATCGTATACATGACGAGTCGTTGTCGCGGGACCAAAAACTCTATCTGAAACATGCAAGAAATAACCATTTGAAAGAAGAATAGCAAATTCATCGACACGGATCAAATGAACAGCTGAGCAGCCACTAATAACACAACTATGTCAAAAGAAAATGATAGAATACTAAAAAAGTTTTAAAGTAACTTTTCGAAAGCTTAAATCACAATGCAATACTAAAGGAAAAGGTACTTGCAACTTTTTGGCTGAAAAAAATTTCTGGAGTCAACAGTTGACTACTCAGGAGAACGATGGATTCAAGATGCGGAACAGCTTGATTTTATCCAATTAAATCAAAGTGTAACCGAAATTTGAAAAGAGTGCAAACGAGGGGAGTAAAAACGAACCAAATCCATAAGCGATGGATGAGTTGAATTCGTTCCTCACTGTGCATTCTCCGTCCGCATACCAAGCTATCTCATCTCCTTTATTAAGCTCCCTAACACTGCTCCAAGTCAAACCAAGAAGGGAAAAGAATTTAGTAAGCTTCCAAGTATCATCACCAGCTCGAAGACAACCAATTACCAGTTTCGGCCAAAATCGGTCCACCATTTCTTCAAAGAATCGACTAAAAAGAAAAGAAAAAGCAATACCTTAGAGGTCTGAACCTAACCGTGACCGTCACATTTTCTTTAGCCTTCATGACATCGAGACGGTCAGGTCCGGGAGTGGGAGGGCTCGGTGTATAACTAGCACTTGTCACCGGAGAAACCGAAACCTTCGACGGAGGCCTCGAAGACGCCGTGGAAGAAGGAGTTGTTGGCCGACCGTTCGGCCTGGGCGCCGGTGACACCGCCGGAGACTTCCGTAAGCGGAATGGCGAGGTGTTAGAAGGTCTTTGGGACCTAGAAATGCTCGTCGACGACGACATTTACAGAACAGAAACAATCAAACAACAAGGAAGAAGAAGAAATCGAGCACAGAAAGATGAGAAATGCAAACGCTGATTGAGAGAAAAATATATAAAAGGAAATGGAAGCTTTCACATGGCGGAAAAAGGCAATGGGAGTTCAGAGGTTACTCCCTCCAAAACCAGTGTTTGATGGAGTCCTATTGATTCTTTGAAATTTCTTTTTTTTTCAAAGTTTTATTTCTTTTTCTGACCCGTTCTTTTTTGTTGTCCTTTTAACCATACGAAATGTCCAAAATAGACTCCTCCTAGCCCAAATAAAAACCGCCAAAGACAAATTTTCCAATTTAAAATTATAATTTCTGTTGTGACGGTCTAACTTGCTGGACCTCGACCATAACTCGACTAATCCTACAACGAATTTAAAATTTTATTTATTTTTTATAATTTATTTAAAATGTTATTTTAATTTTTATAAAGATTATTTTTAAATATAAAATAATGAGTCAACTTATATCAAATATCATTATCTATTAGTACTTATAATTTATGTTAATAGATATTAATAGTTGTTGATAAACAATAATATTTTGCTATATTTAAAAATATTTCGAACAATTTAGCTATTTAAAACAATTATCCTTCCTATAATTTATATTTATATTTTACTTTTGTCATTGTACTCTCACAATATACCATGATAATATATTTTCATAAGAAAATATTATTTTAAATGATAAAATTATTAAAAATATTTATAAATAATAGCAAAATACCATAGTTTATTTGTGATAGTGTGCGATAAATCACGATAGACTATTATCGATATCTATTATGATATAAATAGTAATTGATCTATTGCGATAGACAGTAAAATTTTATCATACTTATAAATATTTCGATCAATTATATAAAAATAAATTTTAAGATTTATTGAAATTATTGAAACGAAATTTGAGCAATTAAATATACATGCACCAAAAACATATTTTAACCGAATTAAAATCGCAGCGTTCGCCTGCAACAACGTGCCTTCTGCCAGGAATATGACCTTTGCTTCCTTCTTTCTTTCTTTCTTTTTTTTTTTGTTTTTTAATTTTCGGCTTTTTAATTTTTTGTCACATTATCTTTCGATTTTTTATTAATTAATCGCGTAAATGGTTTTTTTTTTTAATTTAAAACAGAGATAAATATTATATAATGGGAAATCGTAAATGTCGAGGTTTTGTGATGTGTAAGTGTAATCGTATATTCTATTAGCTAACTAATAAACTAATAAATTACTGTAACGCTTTTCGAAAATCATAAATTAGTAGTAATCGGAATAAAAAAATAAATAGATGTTTGTAACGATTACTTCTGAATTTTTCACTTTTAAAATCAAATTGCGTGGTAGGAATGGATTCAAATATCTAGTTCATTTGATGGTGGGTGATGGAAGGTCGTGTTTTGTTTGGTGGGATCCTTGGTTACAGGGTACGATTATGGATTCATATGGATCTACGGTGGTCTATGATGTAGAGAGTTGTATGGAGGCGCGGTTGTCGGAGCTTAAATGGTGAGGGAGGTTGGAGGTGGCTTAGGAGTTGTTTGAGATCTGGGGTCTTATTCAGACAGTAGAGCCTAGGGTGAGGGGGGAGGATTATTGGGTTTGAGTGCAGAGTGCAACTGGTCGATTTTCTATCACTAGTGCATGGGAGAGTTTGTGCCCTCGTCATCCTAGGGTGTCTTGGACAGGTCTTTTATGGTCGGGGGTGGTATTCCACGTCACTCATTTTGTGTGTGGTTAGTTGTGAGGGACAGATTGGGTACACAGGATTGGTTGAGGAGCTTGAGTGTGTTGTCAGAGGGGTATCTTCTGTGTGGAGTCGCGGGATCATCTATATTTTTTAGTGTGAGTTTGGGAGAGAGGTGTGGTCGGGTGTGTTGCATCAGTTGCGTTCGACTCATCGAGTGACGGGTTGGGTTGTCGAGTTGAGTTAGTTGTGTCGAGTGGGGTCGGGTAAAGGGGTGCGTAGTAAGTTGTTCCGTGTCTTCTGATGTGCTTCCATCTACTACATTTGGCAGGAGCGTAATCGTCGGCTTCATGGGGTAGACCGAGGACGGTGTCTGCTCTGTTTCGCCTTATGATCTCTACGGTTCGTACCCGTGCTACTTCATGACGGGTTGATCTTCTCGGTCTTATCTAGTTCGTTTACGAATGTTTTTTCCTCTTTTTGTACTTGTCGTTGTTCTTTGTTTGGTCGTTGGACTCAGGTGGTGGGGTTTTGTTTCCTTTTCTCTATCTTCTCCCAGGTGGATGGTGTTGTTTTGCGTTTGTTTTGGTTTTGTTTCGATCGAGTTCTATTTTTGCTTGTGCTTTGTTGCTTTGTTGTCTTGTTGCTTTTATGTCTTGATCTTAGGCTATGGGATCCTCTTGTTGTTGTATGATAATATCACATATTCTTAAAAATAAAAAAATCAAATTGAACAATAAATTTGAATGAATGGAAAAAAAAGCCATTTATTAATTAAGTTTCTTTTAAAATATTTTCAGCAAGCTATGTTTTCACGCATGTTGGTTCATTTAATTGGTAAAAGTTACACAAATATAAATAGTATTTCTTTTAGGGCATATAAAGAGTATTTATAAGCAAACCTTATAGCTTACACACACAACAAAAACAATACCCTTGAAATATTAAACAATAAAAATCGTCAATCGATTTTAGACTTTATAAAACATTTCCTTGTTAGAATAGCTTTTCAAATACTTGTCAATACATCTTGATTGTTCGGTGGGTGATTCTCATATTGTATCTTTTAATCCCTCTATTATTATTGCTAATCTCTTTCTCGAATATTAAATCAATCTATTTAAATCATTTACTCTGAATGAGCATGTTGTTAATGAAATCTTATGAGTCACGCCTCCAATGGTCACCTCTAAAATGAATGGTATTCTAGACAAATTGTTTGTCGTGGAAAAATTAAACTTGTCCTTAAGCAAATGCATCCTTCCAAAGTGTCAGGCATGATAGTCTCCCGATTTTATTTTTATCAGAGATTCTAACACGTGGTTTGGCGGGATGTCATTGTAACTTGTTTTGTTTGTCTCAATAATTGCTCTTTTTTTCTAACATTTCAATCACACTTCAATCTTCCTATCTCGAAAGGAAAAAAGCATTAACTGACAATTGATTTCTGCCCTATAAGCTTGTGTATTATGTGCTACAAAATTATTTCAGAAATTTGATCAAACTGACTTAATATAATTCATGATCAAATTATACAACGAATCAGAGTGCCTTCATGATCAGAGTTGTTAATAATGTTATTTATTGATTTTGAACGTTTGCATCATATGAAGATTTCCTCCAACAAAAACAGTGTTTCATCTTTAAAGTTAAACACGAGAAAAACTTATAATAAAGTTGAATGGCATTTTCTATGCAGCCTTATGAAGCATATGAGGTTTAGTGGTGAGTTCAGGTAGTTCACATACGCATGAGTTATGTGTCTTTTCAAGTTCTTATTAATGGTGAACCTACAAAAACTTTTAATCTTGCTGGAAGTTTAAGATAGAGGAACCCTATATCTCCTTATTTTTTTTCCTTGTTTGCGTTAAAGGTTTAACTAGCCTCCTTCTTAAAGTTTAATATTTCAATTTGATATTTGATATGTGTATTGTTTGTCCTGCTCCTACCATTATTCTTTATTCCTTTTTTTTTTCTTTTCTTTTCTTTTCTTTTTTTAGACCCAATCCTTTTTTTTTTTTTTTTAAAGCTACATCATCTGAATCTCTGGAAATTGTCAGAATTTTGAATGTATATGAAAAGGCCTCGGGTCAGGTTATCAACTATGATAAGTCAGCTATAGCTTTTGGCTCCTACAATCCTATTGCAACAAAGATATTCACATTCAACCTCTTTAATGTCAAATTGGTCCATAATCATGGACGTATAGGGGTGTCTCTTCTTCCATATCTAAAAACAATCATGTGTCTTTGTCATACATTAAAAAAAAAAAAAAAAGGCACATAAAACTTTGCGGGGTTGGAAGGGGCACATGTGTTTTCAAAAGTTAGCAAAGAAGTGTTAATCAAAATGGTAGCTCAAGTCATTCCATCCTATACTCTCTCTTATCTTAAACTGCTATTGGGATCTTGTTCCATGACATCCACCTTTCCAACCAAGTTTTATTGGCCAAGCAATCCTTAAAAGATATCATTCTCTCGTCACTCGAGTCCCAAGGATAAGTTTTCTTTTTTCTAATAAATATCTTCCCCCATGCAAGTTTGGGTTATCAACCTCTCTATAATTGGCAAAGCATTTTATGACGATCGCGAGCTTGCCCCCAAAGGTGGTCGATGGAAGATTGGGGACGATCGGTTGACAGATATATATTTTGATCGTTGGATCCCCAAATAATCCACGTTCATTATTCTCTCACTATCGCATCCACTTACTATGGCTATGGTTGATAGTCTTATTTGTGAGAGACATTGGAACTAAACTCTAATTTATGAGTTATTATGTATGAGAGATGTTGAGATCATCAATAATATTCCCATATGTTAGTCTCCTTGCTCGTATGGCTTTCTCTAGCACTATGATAAAATTAATCTATTTGGTTACAAGTGGGTATAAGTGATCTCATACGTATTTGGAAACTTCATCTTTCCTCTAGCCTTGATGCAAAAAAGTTTGAAAAATCATCGTGGGCTCTTTCCATCCCACGAGAGGGGAAAAAAACCGCAAGTATGCTCTTTGGTATTGCAAAGGAAGTAGACACATTTGATCCCTTTAGTCTCGTAGTCTTCCCCTTTTTTACATATGCTATTTTGATGTCTTCTTTATTTTTTGTAGAGCCTGACTTTGGTGGACATAAGAATATCTTTTTCTCATTGCTTATGCAAACGTAACCTTATTGTTTCGATAAGCACATCCTTCTTAAGTTTGGCCATATACAGTGGGTGCTATATTTAGTTAAATCTTTTGATCGTAAGGTATCCCTTCACAAACTTTGTGGTCCTCTTTGGTCGTCCCTTACCTAGGATTCTTTCAAGGTGAATTCCGATGCAATCCTTAGTGGTAAGATGAGGTGAAGAAATCGAATTCCAACAAGCAATTGATCGTCACGCCATTAATTTTGATTAAGAATTTTGAAATACAAAGCAGGCAAACATAAAACTCAAGCATATTTTTCCTATTCTGTAAAGAATACAAGAATGTAGAAAACTTATCATCGAAGACCAATTCTTCAATAAATCCTTCAGCAAAATTCTTCACGAAGGATCTACCTTTTTTGTCAATAGTGACACCAATGTTAAGCGTTTCCTGCTATCCTTCACAAGGACTTGGTTTGTGGGAGCCACCATTTGGAAGACTAAGGGAAGAAAATTGTTTTTGTAGGAAAATAATTTCTCTATTGTACGGGAGTATTGATAGAGTGAGAAAAATAATTGAGAAAGCATTGAAGAATTTTACCAAATTATGTTCAAAATGCAAAGAGATCTCTGCATAGTACGAGAAAGGGGAGTTGACTCCCCTCACCACACTCTACTCAACTCCCCTATACAGGAGAGTTAAATTAAATTAAATTAAATTAAATTAAATACTTTTTGGTTTATCTACTTAATTAATATTGATTAATTAAATATCATATATTTAATCACTATTACATTTGAATGATATTCAAATGTATTTTCCTCCCATAACCTATAGTTTTAATGTGTATCTCAATCACATTCAAAATTAATTTTATAATACAATGTGTCTATATACATTACATTAAGTGTACCACACACAATTAACATATATTCTCTTATAATTTGAACAATTTGAATTCTTCCAAAACTATTTAATCATTGCTTACTCTTAGCGAGCTAGCAGAGGTAACTAATGAACATACATATTAAAAACTTAAATGATTCAAGATTAATTAATTGGACTATTTGATTAAATTAATCAATATGCATTAATTATGGGTCACTCCACCAAAGACCCATAGTTGCACATACTGTAAAATATTTATGTGTCCACGGATATAACCATTACTAGTAAATCGATCATTCACGGGTGGTTCATAATTAGAGTTTGGTTAAATTATTGTTTTACCCCTATAATAGCTTTTGTTCCTCAAGTCTCATTGATTCTCCAATAAATAACTTGTTTGTGGTCCTACCATAAATAAAATCCCTTTCGGTCAATAAGAAGGATTGTCCCATTGTTCAATATCAGAATAAGCATTTAAGTGAACAACATAGAAAAAAAATATTTTTTTAATATTTGTCACCTCTCTTTTCTTACTCACATTTTTACTCTCTCTACTCTCGTTCTCTCTCACCCCTCCATCTTCTCTTCTCTTGTTTGGAATTTGAGTTTTTCACCTCAACCAACTTATATCAAGAGCTACACATCTGAAAATGCCGCCAAATACCAAGCAGTTCTTCAAATCAAATGACATGGGCAAGAATGGGTTGTAAAAACTCGTGAGAAAATAAAGTTGAGACCCAAAAGATACAAACACCATTTTCCTTGAAATTGTGAAGAGATCCCAGCCTTATTTTTAGGGTGGAAATGGTTCGGTTTGGTGATCAAACTGTACCAAACCGAAATTTCTAATATGTGAAACTGAATCGAACCGATTTATTGGTTCAAATCGAACCGTATCAAACCGCATTCAATTTTTAATTCAATTTTACTTATATATATATATACATACATATGTATACATATAATAAGTTAAAAACGGTCGGTTTGGTTTCAAATTTAGTTTTTTCGAAATTAAAACCGAACCGAACCAAATTAATTCGGTTTCAAAATTTCTTCAAATCGGATCGAACTACATTTTTCGATTTTACTGAGTTTTTGATCCGATTCAATTTTTAAAAACTGTTCGATTTTTGCTGTTTAAATGACCACCCCTACTTATTGTTTGTGCAATAGAGAAAGCTAGGGAGAAAATCTATAGAGAAAAAGTGATGCTGAGGATATTAGATTCTCTTTCATTGTCAATTTTCCTCCTGGGTTCAAGATAGGGAAGTATTTCAAAATTGCAATTAGAAAATGGCAGCAACAACAATTTAGAGATGTTTCTTTCTTTATTGTAGAGATGAAGATATTGTATGGATAGTAATATCATAAAAAATAAGAAAATATAAAATCTGATGTTGTCTTCTTAAGATAATTTTACTTATTTCTTGAGTAATTGTTTCCTATGATGGAACAAATTAACTTTTTTATAGAAGCAGCACCTCGTCCACGAGATCTAACAAACTATACTTTGTGAAAATAAAACAAACTTCAACGACTTTATATAAAAAGGAAGAAAGTTTTAATAGGATAAAAGTGATTATGAAAAAGTTCTTAAAAGCAATTTGAAGAAACTATTATAGACTATTCATGGCTATTCAAATAACAATGTCTTTTTTTCAAGTTGGTTATTTTTAAAAGGATATTCATTAACAATGCAACTCTACACGATAGAATATCATTTTGGAACGTATTGCACACTTTTTCTATGAACTTACTACTATGCAGATGCTCAATTAGTGCTTGTTAAAATTCTCAATCGTGATGTAGGACTTCCAAAATTCGACATTTTAGGAACTAAATCACAAAAAAAAAAAAAAACGAGAGAGAGAGAAGAAAAAAACAGAGAAAGGATTGGACACCGAAAGAGGGAAAATTTAAAAACAAAAGGAAGCTAGAAAGTAGAGGAGAGAAGATAGGGAATGAGAGAGAACAAGAGTAGAGAGAGTAAAGTGGATAAAAGGAACAAGAGGGAGAGATGACAAATATTAAAAATATATTCTTTTCCAAGTTACCTTGCCATATCATTGATATATGTTTATTTTTAATTGATTTATTATTTGTGACCTTTTAAATCTATTCGGGTGTGTTTGGTGCGTGATAAAAGTAGATAGTTGAATTGAGTTGAGTTGGTATTTATTATCTGGAGAGTTAAATTATATGGGATGTGAAATTGTCTGTGATTGTTTGCAGAGTTGAGTTGAGTTGGTAATTATTATCTGTGTTTGTTGTGCAGAGTTGAGTTGAGTTAGTTGGGAATTTGATACAGTTCTTTGTGAATGAGATTAGTTCTATTTTTTTTTCTGTTTATTTTTTATTTCATTCTTTCATTTTTTAGTTTTATGTTTTGTTATTGTTGATTAATTTTCAAATATACACGTATTTTCTCAAATCATTTATGACATACATTGAACAATCTCAATTTTTTCTCAATTTGTAGAATATAATAGATTATTTTTCATATATATATATTTTTTCAAAAACTGTAATAATTATAATTCTCTTCAATCTGTAAAACATATCAACAAAATACATTTCGTATTATTGCTCAATTAATTGGTATATTATATATTGTATGTATATATATTGAAGGTAATTATCCCAATTACTGATTGGTATATTGTATTTATATATATTAAATCTTGCTAACTTAACATTATTATTTCATAAATCATACAGTTTATTTTTATATAATATGGATAATATATTTGGAATTGAAATTGTACATAGGATAATTACCTTTTATTTGATTATGATGGTGAGAATGTGATGTAGTATTTCATAAGATCACAAAAATAATATGAAACGACCTAGGAAGCACAAATACTTCTAATTATGCAAAGAATCGATATCAGATACAAATACGTCCAGATACGTGGTAGATACGTGTCTCCACCCGTCTTGTTGCCTTGAAGAAGTTTCCCCTTTGTTTGTCGAATGAGTAGGTTTTTCCATGTCATTTACCATTCTTTCTGCAACAATGATCGCAGAAGCCAAATCCGGTACATTTTGCAAACGAAGTTCTACAGTTCAGAATAAATGTGAAAAGAAGAATATCTATTCTTTTTTTTTTTTTTTAAATTCAGATATGTATATTGCTTCCAGATACGTGAAGGGATTTTTTTTCAAATTTAAGCCCAACCCACAACCTATTTTATTTTAGTGCATGTTTAGGAGTGATTTTAAATGATCAAAAATCACTTTTTTTTCATTTAATTACTCAAAACTAATTTAATTTTCAAATTTACACGTTTAAATGCTTTTCATATCATCAAAATTAGTTTTGAAGGATTATACATGTTTCACGGTGCTTTTGAAAATGACAAAAGTGATTTCAATCATTTAAAAATCATTTCCAAACATAAAAGTCCACTTAAATTGAGCAATTCAAAACAAAATAAATTAAAAATGATAAAAACATAAAAAATTATATATATATATATATATACACACATGAAACGTAATTAAATCTTCATTCTTATTGCACACCCCATTCATCTTCAACTTCATTCTTTAATCTTCATCTTCTACTTCTTTCGCTCAACAATGACTCGACATTACTAGATTTTTTTTCAAGTTTTCACTCTCTTATTGAATCTATTTTAATCTAACTTAAAATAAGTACCATAGCAATTAATTATATATATATATATATATATATATATATATAAAGTATCTTCAATGTATCCATATCTTCTTAATTTTTAAAAAATTAACATATCGACATATCGTATCGTTTATCAAACACCCCCTTCTTGAAAATTAAAATGATCGATTTAAAAATTTTGGGATCAATGGCATCCATTCTTGAAAATGAGACCAAAAGAGTATTCTCCTTCCATTCAAACTATTAAAATCCCATTTGGTAACCATTTAGTTTTTTGTTTTAATTTTTGAAAATTAAACCTACTTCATTCACATTATTATAATGATTTGTTTTCTCAAATATTATGATTGAATTATTAGACGAAAAACAAAAAACAATTTTTTAAACTATTGATCAAAAAGTAGATAATAAACGAAAAACTTTGAATGAGAAAACAGTGTCCACTAAACTTAACTTAATAGGATGAAAAGTAGTTAGTTGTGCACTTAGATAGGTTATCAGGTGATTTTTTTGTGACAAAACTTAGGCTTCATATTCGACGAATTCTTTTAATATAGATTTTTTTAGTTGGTACAAACTAGCTATTTGCTCGTTAACATAGATTTTTTTAAAAATTAAACATTGATTTTCGGATAAATAATCCAAATTATGCATGGGCTTTCATAAGGTCTTCAAGTTCAAGAGCTAAGAGAAATTTGAGGTACAAAGAACAATAAATAAATAAAATCTCACACTAGCAATTTAAAAAAGAAAAAAAAAAAGAAAAGAAAAAAGAGAAAGAAAAATGAATCTTACATGAGTAGCAAAATACACACAGCACAAATCTGCCAAACTGTGCGTCTTATAATACCAAACTTCAAATAATCAAACCTTCAATCTAAACTTACAAATATTAGGTCATAAAACTAGAGCGAGCACCCATCAAAACTTCAATGTGATTCGCACACACCTAAGTAACAACACTTAAATTTCTATTGTTTCTTTTAATAAAGAATGGCAGGAATAGAAGATCAAACCTCCAACACTAAAACCAGAAGCAACCAATGAGAATTTTCTGGACTCATTGGTTGACTAACTCGGTGAGGTAAAATTATAAATAATAAACATCATTTAGGTTATTCAATCATCAATAATTCACTCATTCATATTTCACATTTCACTACATTCCATAATAAAAAGATCTGATCTATTCATATTTCTGCTACATATAGGAACGAAAAAGAGAGAATCACAGAACAGACAAAAACTGAGGAAAAGTGAGACACTCGGTTAGAACAAGATGAGCGGTCTTAAATTAAATCCAAGCTTGCACACAGTTGGGGTTCTCGAGAAAATTCTAAGCTAATAAACAAAATGTTATAATCACGAAACAGACTAAAGAAAGTAATGTGATTAAACTAATAACAGCAAAATTGGAGTTCATAAATATCTTTAGCTGCAACAACTTATCGTCTTCATTAGACAAAAAAGGCAGATAGAATCATAGAAAAGAGAACACGGCCAGCAAATATCTTAACGACAAAAACTAAGCAGCACCTGCACCCTTTCCCTTCTTTCTCTGGATCTTCTTCATGTAGAATTCAAGTTCTTTGCCCTCCAAGATATATCTGCCAAAGATTTGCAAAACCTCAGCAAAATGACTACAAAATCCTTCAATGAGTGTGCTATATAACACAAGTTGGAAAGAACACAACAGTAAATAAATCAGAATCATAAAGGGTTTCACAATGCTTACCCATCTGCTCGACCACATTGACCTGGTCTTGATGAAATACAAGCCATCAAACGACCACTGCTGAATTGCTCTTCAATATGTGGGTCAAGCTTACGACCCTCTTGACGTTTCTCCAGCTTACGCTGAACGTGGTTACTCTTCTTCACCTCTTCGGCGGCAGCAGCATCACCTTCCTATAAACCATAAAACTCAAATTATCATATGGATCATGCTCTAGTTTATATGTAACAATTATAAGTGCTGTTACAATATCCATTGAACTTACAATTTTAACACATTAATACTCATATTTGAGATTTGAATAAACCATATCAATATGTAAATCTACAAAAAGCTTGCTCTACCTCATCCTTCTTAGCAGATGCTGCAGTCTTCTTCTTCCTTCCAATATCCACTCCGTAGTGCTGAAGATACCACTGCTTGAATGGTGCAGCATCAACCTGAACAATGGCACTCTTCACCAAAGTTTGAGTACGAACAAGCTCATTGTTCGATGCATTGTACACCACATCAAGGATACGGGTTTTCCTAGTCACGGCCTCACTACCCCATGAATAGTTTCCAGTATCAAGCCTAAAAGCACGCCACTTCACATTACCCCCACGAACTCGAATCCTCCTGATTGACTTGTCGCTCGATAACTTAGTGTTGGCTGGTTGCCTTCCAAGCTCATACCTTCACAAATAACAATGTCTCGAGGACTTAAAAAACAACACACAGCAAACGAGAGCTGTATATATACACGACAAGGAAATGAACAGTGATAATTTAAGTTTCAGTATCCATATCTCATACACGCCTAAAGAAGGTTATATTTCTACTTATGCATCAGCATCAACAATTAATAGTACGAACTGCGCCATAACAACATTGGAAGACGATGCATTACTTCTTCGGTAAGAGATAAAAACAATTACACGGTTCATTAAATTTGAAAATGAGAACATGTTCTAAGCGACCTGAAATTTTTTCAATAAAAGAACACCAACCTAACAGAGAAGATGAGATACTAACGCAGATTAGTTAAACTTGAAAACAAATGACAAATCATTGCCAATAAAATCAAGACTGCCCAATAAAAAAAAAAATCAATGTTAAGCTAAACCTACAAAATTCTCATTGTGTGCTAGAAACCAACAAATAAATGAGGAAAATTACAGAATCTTCCGTGGGTCAGTTCGCGACTAATTTAGGGAAATCGAGTAAAATGGTCGGTCAAATTGCACAGAAATAAATACAAGCAGAGGTACTTACTTTCTCTTCTTCCTCCAAGCCTTCTTCTTCCCTCCAGTTGCACGCCTCTTGTGCATAGAATCTCGAGAGATACCTATCCACAGAGTCCTCCAGGATTAGTGAGAAAAAAAAAAAAAAAAAGAAACAAGAACGAGGTTACATACAAAGATATATATGAAAATCCAAAAACCACTTA
This sequence comes from Benincasa hispida, assembly GCF_027475165.1. NCBI lineage: Eukaryota > Viridiplantae > Streptophyta > Magnoliopsida > Cucurbitales > Cucurbitaceae > Benincasa > Benincasa hispida. The sequence continues at coordinate 48,259,073 of NC_143481.1, read as the reverse complement.
CCCATATTGACGAGATGAAACCTCCTGCACGAATAATTCTAACTTTCCTGATGCAACCTATTAACAGAAACAACAAGACTCAAACCCTAAACTTATGAAAAGGTGAAAGATAGAAAAGGGATAGAGGGAGAGGTGAGGGAGATGAAGTATAGACGAATGGGGAAGAACCCTCACCGTGACGGCCGATCGGGAGGCGGCGGCTACGACTGGGTGCAGCAAAAGAGTCCTTATATATATATAAGGAGAAGGATGCATTAGGGCTTCGAGTACTGTGGGCTTAAATGTGGCCGAAGGATACACTAGGGTTTCGAGTGCAGACTGATTAATGGGCTTAAATGTGGGCTGAACATCTTGATTCATGAGATGGGTTGAAAATAAGTGGAGGATATTTGTAATACATAATAAAATAAGAGAAAAAAATCTAAAAATACGTTATATTTTTTAAATATTTACAAATATAAGTAAGTTGATTAGTCCATCTTTAATTTTTTTTTAAATTTCAAATTTCATCCTTATTTGTCTTATTTATTTATTTTTTCTTTCTTTTTTCGACTCTTACTTATTCCTTTTTCTTATTTTTATTTTCTTTCCTTATTCCAATTTTTGCTTCTTCCCTTATATTTTTTTATTCTTTTCTTTTCTTTTCTTTCTCCGATTTTTTGTTTCGTCCCTTTCTTTTTTCTTTTTTTTTAGTTTTCTTTCAGTTGTCCCGTTTTTTGCTTCATTTTTTCTATTTAATTTTCTTTCCTTTTTTCAATTTTTTTCTCTTCTATTTCTCTTATTTTTAAAATTTTTCTTTCCTTTATTTTAATTTTTTCTTCTTCCCTTTTTTTTTACGATAATTATGAGGCCGAGTTTCATACGCAGGACTTGAAATACTCAATTCATAAGTGACTTAACACCAACAAGCCAATCATCAAGTTTGATTATTATAAAAAATAATAAATATAAATAGCAAATGAAAGTCTATAAGTGATGAGCCACTAATATTTTCTATCAATCTTTGATTATATTTTCATAGTTAATAGCTACTTATAGAAATCAATCATTGATAGCCAACTTAGAGAATTTAATTAATAAAGTTGAATCTCGAACTAAAATATAGGTGGAATGTCTATAAGTTATCACTAATAGTATGTTATAGAAGCTATCATCGAAAAGAAAAGAGACTTATAAATGTTTGGAAATAACAAGAAAGGGGCAAAAAGGTGTTCAATGGCTATGATTGATAGAAGCTACTACTGATAGCATGTTACCAGTGATAGAAGCTAATACTAATAGCATGTTATCGATGATAGAAGTTATCCGATAGCATGTCATCGGTGATAGAAGCTACTAAGCTACCACTAATAGCACGTTATTGGTGATAGAGAGCTATCACTGATAGCATGATATCAGTGAGATCATTGATAGCATCTTATTAGTGATGTTATCAGTGAAATAAGTTATCACTGATAACCACAATATGAGGGATGTTAGTGATATCGATGATAAGACTTAGGTGATATCTATATATCAAGTTTTTTTTCAAAGATGATAACCAGTTATAGAAGCCTATCATTGATAGCCTTAAGTATTGATATTTTAAGGTTGATTCTAATTGATGAAAGTCTATAAGTGATAAAGACTGATAGCTGCTATCAGCGATAGCCATGATAAAAGATTATTAGTGATAACTACTATGGTAATCAAAGTTGTTGGTCTTCTTTCAAAGTTGATCGCTATTTATAAATCTATCATTGATAGCTACTGATAGCCTTAAGTAGTAATATTTCAACGTTGATTCAAATTGATGAAAGTGAATCGATGATAGCTACTAATAATTGACAGCAAATTAAAAGTTAATATTTAAAGATTGTATTAATTCTTCTCAAATTGAAAGCTATCGCTGATAGCAACTATCGTCGATAACAATTCATAGAAGCTATCAACGATAACAACTATCAATGGTTATCGGTGATAGCTTTTAATTTGAGAAAATCGGGAAAAAGCGAACAAAATGGTGGCTAGGCATGAGTTTTCTAGTCTTTTACCATTTTTTTTAATCTATATATGCAATTATTTTATCATTGTACTACATATTCTATTATTTTAGGCTTGAATTTTATTTATGCAACTAGTCCATAAGTGCAGGGTCTAAAATTGAATGACGTGATTTTACAAGAAACGGATGAAAATTTTCGGTCCATGATTGAAAATATCGATGTAGACAATGGATATGATTAAATACTAAATAGACTATATTTTTCGAGAAAAAAATATATCATATTTTTTATGTTTTACTATTATTTATAAAAGATGTTAGAGATATCAATAGATATTTAATATCAATGTTTTATCATCCAATTTACGGATATATGAACATATCAATTGATATTTTTCATCCCTGCTTTCATATAGTCCCAATAGTTTTTTCCATTAGTTATCAATCTTTATAGGAAACGCTTGCACATAATTTTTTTTTAGTAATAATCTAACTTAAAAAATGATGGTCATAAGTATGGTTCAACTAGCATGAACTTGTATTATCAACTTACAGGTTGATAATACTAGTATTATATATTAGTTGAGTTGTACTCATTTCAATGTGCTATATTATAATTTAATGGTAAAATATTGTGATTTTTAGTGGTTAGGAAAAAACAATGCGACTTTTTGTTTGCTTTAGTTACCATTTCGATGTCATGCCATACTTAACATCTAAAATCAACGTGCGAACCAAAGCTAAACAAAAAACACAATGCAACTATAATTCGTCTCAATACGAAACAGGAGACATTTTTGTTATGTGATTTCATTAAAAATAAATGATAGGCCTAAAACTATCAATTGGTGTAACTATGCTTAATAAGATCGATGTCTTGAATTAGGATTAAACTTTCTCACGGTGAATAAATTAGGGTCTAATTGGTATATAACCCAGATTCCATTTTATATTTTTAGATTTTCTGGGTTCAACAATATGCATTTGACAAACAATGTGAATTTCATTTTTGAAAACTATTTTCCGATTGTGTGATCCAAACAATGTAAATTTTAAAAACAATATTTTTATATTTTCATTGTATCCAGATTTTAAAATTTAAATTTAAAAGTACAAAATTATATTAAATAGAGATAAAAACACATGAAGTATGTCATGTTATAAACTCAATTCGCTTTTTGAAAAAGTAAAATATTGCATTATATAATGTATTGTAAATTATATAATATTATAAAATAATAATTATACAAAAAAATAACATAAAACATGTTCACAAATGAGTTAATAATTGTTTATTATCAACTAATATTTTGTTCGTAACTACAAATAGTTTTATGATTTATAAATATATTATCAATCGCATTTTAGACAATTATTTATATTAAAATCTAGTTCGAATATCTATTACCAAACACGTATATGAAAACATGAAATATAACTATATTTTCATTAAATCATTTATGTTTTTATATTTCTTACCAAACAAGCCCTCGAAGAACAAATGGGAGACTCAACTCAGTTTAAAATCTATAATATAGGAAAGAAGTGAGTCAAACTCATTTGAAGACATAACAGAGTGATTTTATTTATTTATTTAAAAAAAAATATAGAAAACACAAGAAACAAATATTACTTCAAGTTGGCGGCTAACTGTGAATATTCTATATGCCCAAGTATTTTTTAAAAAAAGGATCAACTATTATATCCTATAATCATATAAATAGGTAGCCATAGTTATACTTTTGATTATATAAAAATTAAGGTGAAAGTGTAAAAATTAAATATTAGAATATTTTTTTGTGATTAAAGACAAACTTGTAGCTTTTTTTTTTTTTTTTTTTTGGAATGATTTGGACCTTTGGTCCATAGTAAAAAGTAATAGGTATCTTAAGAGAAAGATAATAATTTGTCCCATATCGGAGGATTTAATTTTGATTTGTCGAACGGGTTTATATAAAAGGCTTGCTACGAAGCTTTCAATTTGTAGTTGTGATGAAACCAGACTTTCCTTACACGCATGCATCGTTGCCATCATTCAAGCAGGTGAGTTCGAGTAGTTGTGCTTGGGTGTAAAAAGAAATAACTTTTTACTACTTTTCTCTTTATCTCTTTTATCAATGGTTTATTATTTTATAACTATTTTCAAAATCAATTATCAAAATTGTGTGGTCTGAAATCAAATCTCAAGTGGTTATTTCATTCTTCATTATATGCTATGTTATTCAATTTTGCATATATAGAAAAAAAATAGTCCTTCATCTTCATCTTTTTCGTAATCTCTCATATGTTTTTTTAGCTATTTTTCCATCTGATTCAAACCTATTCTTCGATAAGTGCACATCCTAGATCCGACGTCGTATTAATCTTGGAGAGCAACCAACTTCTTGCGATTTAGCACCAAGGTCACATCATTTTTTACTTTCAAGGCAGTGAATTCATCAATGACACAACGATCTGCGCTTGCTTCTATCAATTTAAAAGTTATACTCATGCTTCGTTCCAAATGTTGATCAAGAATGGTAATTCGTGCTTCCAAGTCTGTCAAAAGTTGGAGCCACTAGATGGAACCAATTACCAGGCTTGGTCTCAAAAGATCCCAATATTTTTCGAGCAATTGGAGGTCGATTACTTCCTCACCTCCATAGATCTAACAAAAGTAAGGCTATTTGTGGTGATTGATCTAGACAAATCCAAAGTAGTAGATTCGGCAGAATCTGGCCAATCCAAATTTGTTCCACCATAGATCTAAAAAACACGAGAAAGACAACAAGACAATCTACAGTCATCTCCTCGACCACATGAATGACTCATTTTTTATCGGTTTGTGATCCAGAAGTCAGCAAAAACGATAAGGGACATTCTGGAATTAGAATATGGAGGAGATGACGCAAGCATGAAAAGGTATGTTGTCAGGAAGTAGTTACAATTCCAGATAATGGATGACAAGTCGATTATGGATTAAGTTCACGAGTATGAGAATCTAGTAGCAAATGTGTTGATCGAAGACATGAAGATGTGTGAGATTCTTCAAGCAAACATGTCGCTTAACATTTCTACCTTCCTATAGTGATTATCCATCTAAAACATAAGAAGAAGGATCTGACACTTTACATCAGTCACATGAGCACAGAATAAGCCAATAAGCAGAAAGCTAAACTTATTTTTTAATCTTTAAATTCAATTAATGCTAACCTGTTGAGTCTTCTGTTGAAACAATGACAAGTTCAAAACTAAAAGCACACAAATTGTTAAAAACAAATCATCTCAAAAAAAGGGAAATCACAAGGTTATTGGTGGGAGGATTAGAAAGACCAAACTGGTATGTTATGTCTATAAAAAGCAAGGGCACAAGTCCTACCCTACTAGCGCAACTAGAGGAAATGAAGGTCATATCAATGACCTGTCCCACAAGCTAATCTTGCTGAGTAGAATGACATTATTGGTGTTATGGTCATGGAAGTCAGCCTGGTGGAAAACAAATTTGACTAGATCCTTAACATTGGAGCCTCGAGACACTTCTACTCAAATCAATAACTTTTTTGCGACTTCCAATATAAGTCGACGATTAGTGTGTGTATATATAGTAACTCTACCACTGCAAGAGTACTTGGAAAGGGAAGATTCTCTTAAAACTCACTTATGGAAAAACTTTATAATTGACTGATGTTATATATGTACCTTCTTTACGTAGGAACTTGGTGTCTAGAAGTTCATTGAATCTTGATTTCCCTAGAACTATACTTGAAGTTGTCAAAGTTATCCTTACTAAAAATGGTGACTTTGTTGGTATGTGGTACTTAGCTGACAATCTTTTTGTTTTAAACACCATTTTTGTTGCTACTAAAATGAATAAAATACTTCTCGTTATGCTTATATTGTGGAGTATATTGATGTGTGGTGTGGTAGATTAAGTCACGTGAATGTTGCATCAATCATAAAACTTAAAACTTTAAATCTCATCAATACATCTGAAACACGTGAAAATGGTTGGTGTCCTACATGTGTGGAAGAAAAATTTACCAAAAAACCTTTTAAAATCATTCACCACTGGATGTATGAAATTATTTGAATTACTTAATCAATTCATTTCAATTGGACTGACTTCAAAAACACCACTAATAGAGGTGGTACAAACTACTTTATCGCATCTATGATTTTTCTAGGAACACTAAAATTTATCTTTTGAAATCAAATGAGGAAGCAAGTAGTATTTTTTTAAAAAAATATAAAGTAGAAATAGAAAATCAATTAGTTAGACAAATTAAAAGGTTAACATTTGATAGAAGAGATGAATATAAGACTACAAGAAATTGAATTTTTAGTGACAAATTTTTAGCACACCGGCAATTTCTGTCATTAAAAGCCAATTATAGCAATGTTTTGAAAATATATCATAAAATATCTTTATTAGCAACAAATCTTAAATCAACATCAATAAAGGAATTAGTAATATATCAACTAGTGTCACTAAAAACTAAATACTTTTAGCAACATATAGAGGTGTCACTAGATATAAATAATATATATATTTCTTCTTTAAAAAATGAAGAATTTTGACCCTTTTGTTTTTCCCCACCCTTTCCCTCATTTGTTTTCCATCTTTCTTTCTCCTCTTCGATTTTCCATCTCCCCTCACTATTTCCCCTTCGATTTTCCATTTTCCATCTTCCATTGTTCGTTGGGGTTCGAACCTGAAGCACACGATTCAACTTTTATGAAAACTAATAATTTTTTTTAACGGTGTGGACCTAGTAAAACAAATTAATATATTTTTACTAACAAGTAATTTAAATAATAATTTCATGCAAACAAATTCAACTAAAAATAATCAAGAAATTAAAAACAATACTTTTAAGTATCCAATTTAATTTTCATAACAAAAGAAGTTTAAGAACTACAAATCAAAACAAACATATATAAGCAATTGATTTCAATAATAAATGTTGCAGTTAAATTCATGCAATAAACTATAATAATAAATTAGTTGCAAAATTAAATAGGAGATGGATGGAGAAATTGACACCGATAATTAGTGGTTTGGCACAATCTGACTACATTCACTTCCCAAACTCTTCTTGGGTATGTCACTATGAACTTAACTTTTCCCACAACTTAGAGTCGAACCGTCACAACGTTCCTTTTTCGAGTGCAAGAACAAACCCAATCATTATGATTGAGGATCAAACGGTTACCATAACTCTTTTTCAAGGATCAAGAGTAACCCTTACAAAAAGTTTGTTATGTTAAAGAACACTCTTACAACTCTCTTAATAGAGTGGATTTACAAATGTTAAGCTCACAACAAATCAATCATCACAATACAATATCTCTCTCAAGAATAAGATGGGAAAAAAAAAAGAGAGCTTTGAGATAATAAAAATAGTGGCTTTAAGGATTTTTATAAAATGTGTAATTGTTACGGAAATGTGGAGATCATAAAGAATTTAAAAAGAGGGGAAAGTAGGTGAAAACCACATTTTATTTGAACAATTAGATCTTAAAAAAGAAAAATCAATGGTAGAATTTTCAAATTTTTTGAATCAACTAGCCGTTAGACACAAACAAAAAAGTAATATAATAATATACCATTTTTTAAAATCATTTCTTTTAAAAGCTAACAGAAAAAAAGGCCACCATGTGTCCCTATTATTAGACACAAACATAAAATAATATTAAATTTATTTTCTTTTTAAGCCAATCCAAAAATCAAAAGCCCAAGTCATTCCTCCTATATTCCAAAGACCACCTTCAATTGGTCCACTTTGATTAAAAAAAATCTTCTACAGCTCATGATTTTCTCGTTAAAGCTGGTTTCAACCATATTTTCTTCTTTTGAACTTGATTCAAATTATGTTGGAATAATTATTTCGAGCTCTATACAATGAATATTTTAAAATACTAAAATTTTCAGTGAATAAAAGAAGATTTGTTATAATCAAAATATAAATTAAGTAAGTAATAAAATTAATTAAATTTGGGATTAATGGCAAAAAAAACACATCCTCCTAAGAGATATGTATGAAAATCCAAAAAGCCATATGTGACTTACCCATATTGACAAGATGAAAGCTCATGCACGAAGAGGAGTTCTAAGGTTTCTAATGCAATGTATCGAAACAAATGATAAAAACAACAAACAAGGCTCAAACCGTAAACTAAAACATTCGTATGAAAAAGTGAAAGGTGAAATAGAATAAATGAAGAAAGACGAATGGAAAAAAAACACTCATCGTAACCGCAACAACCGATCGACAAGCGACAACGATGGTAAGATCGGGTGCACAGAAAAAAGCAAAATGAGTCGAGGAAGTATATATAAAGAGGAAGTAGATGAAATATAAATTAGGGTTTCGAGCCTATTGTAAGGGCTTAAATATGGGCCGAATAACTTGATTCATGGGTCGGGCTTGGTTGGAAATAAAACATGGTCTAAATTTCAATGACATGATTTGATAAGGGAGGGGTGAAAATTATTCATGTCGAACTTTTAATTATATAGAAGGCGGCGGCGGTAAGATTGGGTGTACAAAAGAAGCAAAATGAGTCAAGGAGTTATATATAAGGAGGGAGTAGATGAAATATAAATAAGGGTTGTGAGTCTACTGTGGCTTAAATGTGGGTCAAATAACTATGCATGAGTTGGGCTGGACTGGAAATAAATGAATGGTCTAAATTTCAATGACATGATTTCATAAGACCGGGTGAAAGTTATTCATGTAAAAAACGGACGACGATGGTGGTAAGATTGGGTGCACAAGAAGGAAAAATGAGTCAAGGAAGTATGTATAAGGAGGAAGTAGATGAAATAAAAATTAAGGTTGAGTCGCTGTGGGCTTAAATGTGGGTCAATAACCCGATTCATGGGCTTGGATGGGCTGGAAATAGATGCATTATCTAAATTTCAATGACATGATTTATAAGAGAGAGGTGAAAGTTATTCATGTTGACATTATAGTTTTACGGACGGCGACAATAGTAAGATTGGGTGCATGGAAGAAGGCAAAATGAGTCAATGAGATATATATTAGAGGAAGTTGATGAAATATAAATTAGGGTTTCGAGTCTGCTGTAGTAATGTTGTGGACTTAAATGTGGGCCGAATAACTTGATTCATGGGTTAGGTTGGCTGGAAACAAATGCATGGTCTAAATTTCAATGACATGATTTTATAAGAGGGTGTGGAAGTTTTTTATTTTGAAATTTTAATTTTACGAAAGACGACAAATGGTAAGATTGAGTGCCTAGAAGAAAGCAAAATAAGTCAATGAGGTATATATAAGGAGGAAGTAGATGATATATAAATTAGGGTTTCAAGTTTATTGCAGTACTGGGCTTAAATGTGGGTCGAATAATTTGATTAATGGGCTTGGCTGGGCTGGAAATAGATGCATGGTATAAGTTTCAATGACGTTTTTATAAAAGAGGGGTGAAAGTTGTTTATGTCAAAATTTCAATTTTAGCGGTGGTAAGATCGGGTTAGAGTGCTGTTGTGGGCTTAAATGTGGACTAAATAACTTGATTGATTCATGGGTTGGGCTGAGTTGGAAATAAAGGCATGGTCTAAATTTCAATGACATGATTTTATAAGAGAGGGGTGAAAGTTATTCATGTCGAAATTTTAACTTTACTGATAGCGATAGTGATAAGATTGGTTGCACAGAAAAAGGCAAAATGAGTCAATGAGGTATATATAAGGAGGAAGTAGATGAAATATAAATTAAGGGTTGATTTCGTTGCAGTACTATTTTGGGCTTAAATGTGGACCGAATAACTTGGTTCATGAGCTAGGCTGGGCAGGAAATAAATTCATGGTTTAAATTTCAATGACATGATTTTATAAGAAAGAGGTGAAAGTTGTGCATGTCGAAATTTAATTTTACGAACAACGGTGGTGCTAAGATTAGGTGCCTAGAAGAAGGCAAATGAGTCAGGGAGGTATATACAAGGAAGAGGTAGATCATATAAATTAGGATTTCAAGTCCGTTGCAATATTGTGGGCTGAAACATGGACCAAATAACTTGATTCATAGGCTGGGTTGGACTGGAAATAGATGCATGGTCTAAATTTCAATGACATGATTTTATAAGAGAGAGTGAAAATTGTTCATGTTGAAATTTTAATTTTATGGACGACGACAGTGGTAAGATTGGGTGCATAGAACAAGGCCAAATGAGTTAAAAGGAGGTATATGTTAAGAGGAAATAGATGAAATATAAATTAAGGTTTCGAGTTTGCAGTACTGGGCTTAAATGTGGGCCGAATAACATGATTCATGGGCTAGGTTGGGCTGAAATAGATGCATAGTCTAAATTTTAATGACATGAATTTATAAATGCATGGTCTAAATTTCAATGACATGATTTTATAAGGGAATGGTGAAAGTTGTTCATATCAAAATTTTAATTTTATAAACGATGGTGGTGGTAAGATTGGGTGCCCAAAAGAAGGCAAAATAAGCAAGGACATATATATAAGGAGGAAGTAGATGAAATATAAATTAGAGTTTTTAGTGAGTTGCGGTACTTTTATAGGCTTAAATGTGGGTTTAGTAACTTGATTCATGGGTTGGATTAGGCTATAAATGCATGATCTAAATTTCAATGATAAGATTTTATAAGAGAGGCTTGAAAGCTATTCATGTCGAAATTTTAATTTTATGGACGATGACACCGATAAGATTGGGTGCACAGAAGAAAGACAAAATGAGTTAATGAGGTATATATAAAGAGGAAGTAAATGAAATATACATTAGGGTTTCGAGTCCGTTGCAGTATTGTTGTGGGCCGAATAACTTAGATCCATCGGTTTGGAAATAAATGCATGGTCTAAATTTCAATGACGTGATTGTATAAAAGAGGAGTGAAAGTTATTCGGGTTGAAAATTTAAATTTACGCACATATCCATGAAATATTGTTATGGACGAAATTTTTTTGAAAGTCACTAAATTTATAAATATTATTTAGATTAATAATTAAGGCCTCGTTTGGTAATCATTTTATTTTTGAAAATTAAGCTCACATACATTACTTCCCCCTCCAAATTTCTTCTTTTATTATCTACTTTTTACCTATGATTTAAAAAACCATGCCAAAATTTAAAAAAAAGTAGCTTTTAAAAAGTTGTTTATGTTTTTATAATTTTGCTAAGAATTCAATCATTATACTTAGAAATATGCAAATTGTTATAAGAAATAGGAAAGAAATAAACTTAATTTTTCTAAAATCAAACACAAAAAACCAAATGATTACCAAATAGGGTCTATTTTTTTTTTCCAAACTAAGTTATGTGTAATGCTATTTCTATTAATATTGGACTAAATAGATACTATTTCTATCCACTAAAATTTTTAGGTCACCTATAACATGTTGGCCTTTTGGCCCTTAATATCAAATTAATTAATTTTAATTAATTTATTAATTAATATTTGGATGATAAAAAACCTGCTTTCATTCATTAACAATTTTAGTGATTTGAAATATCCATCTCAGCTCATAACAACGATTCCAACGTAATTCGAATCACTCAAATCGGAGCTCAAATGAAGAAGATATAGACATAACAAGCTTAACGGAAAAATCTCAAGTTGATGACGTGATATTTTTTTTTCTCATCAAAGTGGACCATTGACAGGTGCCACTTGAAGTATAAGAGGAATGATTCGTGGATAATTATTATTTTTTATTTGCATGCAATTAGTTGCCATAATTTATTCTTAAAACTAATTGTTCATATTTGTCTATTTATGTCGGTTGAATTTATCTTTACATATTTATATTATCAATCTTGTTATGAAAATTAAATTGGATGCTTGAATTTGTTAATGCTACTTTATTGGTCATTTAAAGTGAATGCATATGTATGAAACCATTGTTTAAATTACTTGTTTTTCACAAAGTATCTTAATTTGTTTAATTGGGCCCATATTAGTAAAAAGTTTCATTGGTTTTAAATAAGCCCTATTCGATTAATCGATCCTACAATTGGTATCATAGCGAGATCACTCTTGTTTTTTATTCAAAATTTTTATCAAAAGTTATTTCATTTGATACTTATTGGTTAAGCTATTTCCTCCAACAATTGGTATAAGAACAATTGCTCTTTTGATAAAATTATTTTTCAAATATTATTTTTGTACTTGAAATGTCTAATTGATATTTTGAAAATTTATTTGAAAAAGCTTAATTGCTAGAGCTATGATAACTTTAGATCATTGTGTTGATAGACCCCGTTCTTTGTTGGAAAAATAATTATGATGTATGGAAAAATAGAATGAAAACATTTATGCTTGCTATATATTTCAATATTTTTATGTTATGAACATGATTTATCGAAATTGAAATTGACTAATGAGTTGCTTACTTTTAATGTCAAAGCTATGAATATCATATATTGTGCATTGGATAGAAAAGTATATGACAAAGTTTTACATTTTGAATATGCATATGATATTTAGATTTTTCTTGATAATATGTATAGTGTAGAAATTTTTTTTTGTACTACTAATGATTTATTCGATGTGAAGGAGAATTATAATTCTCAAAATCAAGAAATTTTATAGGATGAGATAAAGAGAAAATATGAAGGATCCTCGTTGTGCTTAATGACTCATTTAGATAACAATTCTGGAGATGAAAGTGACAAAAAGAAGGTAAATCAAAAATTCATTTCGTATGATGAACTATATAATGCATTTGAAAGTATGCAATGTGATTTAGAAAAAAATTAGCTCAAAATGTCTAAAAGTATCAAAGAAGTTTAAGGCTTTGTCAAGTGAAAATAAATCTTTAATAGATGAAAATGCATGTTTGAAAAATAGAGCAACTAATGTTTTGCATGATTCTTGTTGTGATGAGAAAAATGCATTAATTGATAGAATTAAGTTTCCTGAAATTGAAAATGATGAGCTAAAATCATTATTATGTGAAATGAATGTTGAATTGAATGACTTGAGAAATAAAAACGAGAAAGTTGAATCCTTCTCTTTAAAATTAAAAGATGAAATTGCTAGTTTGAAAAATAGAATTATTGAGTTGGAAACTAGTAATACTTCTCTAGAAAAAGATAATTTTTCTCTTGTTGATTAAATTAAATTTCTTGAGCATGATGTTTTTGATAGAAATGAACTTAAAATTTTAAGAGAAAAAGAGTTAAATCTTGTGAATGAGCTTGAGTGTGCTAAAGAAAATATAAAAAATATTGACTAGTGGTACACAAAAATTGGATAAAATTATTGACAGGTAAATATTTTAATGATAAAAAGGGACTGTGTTTTGTGAATGAAAATAATTCATCTACATCTAAGAATCTTACTTTTGTTAAAGTCACCCAAGATGCTTTATCTAATGTCTCTAATTTGGTGCCAAAACATGAAAAAGTTAGACATACCTATGAAATTTCTATCAGTTGTGGATTCATCCACAATGTCTTTCTACTTAGCTCGTCAAGCGAAGTAGCTATCAACGGCTTTAGCATGACAACTATAACATCAAGCCATAGTAAACTGCCAAAGCTTCTACTGTAGTGTAGCACTTGGGTTCAGCCTTCTCTTGCCGAGTTGCATTGCCTGCAACGTGTTCAATTGGAAAGTTTGGCAAAGGCGCTTCCAACCCCTGTTTCAGGGTATGAGATTACCAAACAAAGATGAATCTTGCGCAATTAGAGATAAGTCATAAGATCCCATCCTTGAAACAGAAAGAGTCGTTTTCTTTCCAATTGCTGCAGTCAGTCATAAGGCCAATTCCCTTACCATCAGTTTAAGATAGAGTGTAAGCTCCTGGGGATTGAGTTTGATTACATTAATTTCTACTTCAAAAGGCTTGCTACCTTTAAAACAAAATATTTAAGATGTAAATTAGCTTGAGCTACTCCTTTTTGTTTTTATTTCAATAGTTCTGCTTTCAATTTCCATACTTCTGTTTGAAAACCCCCTTGATCCTATTGAGGACGACTTAAAATCCCTATAAAAGCTGGCTAGTCCTCCCCTAGTATAGACTGGAGAATACCTATAGACGACTGTAAGTGAATACACATAGCTAGAAGGAATCCTAGATCTTAGCACTCTCTTCTCGCTCGAAAAAAAGAAAGGAAAGACTTCAAATGCATTAGATCTCTTAGGTGCTTATTAGGCAAGAGAGACCGAAGAAGTATGCCCGTTTTCAGTTTGAGTTCTCTGTAAGCCATTGAAAGAAAGGTCGGTGAATCCATTGGAAGTTCCCTAACATATAAAGGTCCAACTTCTCCTCCCTCCAGTCGTCGCCTATTGATCTAGTTTAGTTGGAGTGCTAAGCCCATAGATAAAAAGTGCCGATCCGAGTAAGTCGTAAGCCTCCCTTTCAACCATAGATTAAAAACCAGCAATTGCTGGCTGGGAGAAAAAAGAAGGACTAGAGCAGGGTCAATCAAAGCCAAAGGCGAGATAACATCCACCCTCTTCAATTTCAATCTGGAGTTATTTGAACCAAAAGCGAGGAGGTGCACAACAGACTCTTATGTCTAGTTTTGAAGCCAATATACATACCATGGCAGTCAAGCCTTCATAATACAATATCAACCCGAAATCCTTCGAGCGGATATAACTTTCACTTCGGCAACTATGACTGTCAGCCACTGTTTGAACTACTTAGTGTAGTATGACTTTCACTTTAAGCTAGTCACATCATCTAAGGCCTATGGTTGCTTGATTGACTCCTCTTCTCTTATGTTTCATTTCGTTCCTCCGTCTTGTTTTGTTCTTTGAGCCGTCTCTAATAGGTAGGAAGGAATAGAGTCAAGGGCAACTCTTAACCTGCCGAGCCAATCTAGATGTCTTATGCATAACACAAGCTAAGCCGCTTCCATCCCTTGCTTCGTACCTGACTTCCATATACTATTCTATCCAATCAAGCATTGGTTTAATTACCGAGTTCTGCCTAACATAACAAGTGACTGGTTGAGGCTCTTATGCTGAGATTGACTTTGTGTTAAGGTTTGTTTTCAGGGTCCTGAAGGAATAAAAAAGGCACTAAACTACTTTTCGTAGTTCCCATTGGATTGGTTAATTATAGGTGTCCCATCAGGTTTTCGAGAAAGATAATGAACCGGCTTTACTAGATATCATACCTGCACGAACAACCTCATGCACACAAGCTAGACAATGTTGTTAGCCACCACCCTACCTTATCCATGTTAGATAGGAAGCGACACAAGGAATAGTCTCGAAACTAGAATATTCTACTACTGCTTCAGAAGCATCAATCTTTCCAAATCTTTAATAGCTCATGCTCAAGTTGCAGTTCTTTTCCTAGTTGCTGTAGAAATAGTAGAAATTCCATCAACAGTTGCTTTTGTTGAGGAAGTAGCTTCAAGTATTGTAAATTCTCTATAAAAAGTATAAGGGAGGGGACTATATTCCATTCCAGCTGGTAATCAAGGTAAATATCAGAACACATTCTAACTCACCTAGAAGGATAGCCTTCTAGAGGGGACAACAAAATTTGTGCATAGGCAATTTCATGCTAAACCAAAATGTACTCATTGTGTGAATTTTGTGGATAAGCATGAAAAGGTTAGAAATGTGTTTGAAAAATCAAAGTTTGTGCCCAAACATTGCCTTACTAAATCTACATGCATGCATAGTGCTTATCAAACCGTTTTTATGATTTTGTGGTTTGAAATTAATTCTCAAATTAAAATGGTTATTTCCTTCTTAATTATATGCTATGTTGTTCGGTTTTGAGAATACAGAAAAAGAAAACCCTTCGTCTTCATCTTTTTTGTCCTCTCTTATATGTTTTTGAGCTATTTTTCTATATGATTCCAATTCGTTCTCCGACAAGTGCACATCAGAGATCGGGTGTTGTGTTAACCTTGGAGAGCAACCAGCTTTTTGCGATTTCGCATCGAGGTCATGCCATTTTTTGCTTTCAAAGCAGTGGGTTTATCCACGACACAACGATCTGCACTTACTTCTATCAATTTGAAAGTTATACTCATGCTTCGTTCCAAATGTCGATCAAGAACGATAAGGCATGCCTCCAAGTCTGTCAAAAATTAGAGTCACTCAATGAATCCACTTACCAGGTTAATGGTGTTGACTTTCAACATGTGGAAGCAATTAGGATCTTAAGCACTTTAATTCCATTAATTTTAGCAAACAAGTAAGCATGTTCATATTAAGAAATAGAGTTTCTAAAGTTCATACCTTTGAAGAATCCTCTTCCAGCTACTAATACGATTGAATTTCCCACTTTAACGCTTGAAGACTACCACTTGATCTTCCCTACTATTCTCTTGGCCCTTAGATTGGAAGGTGAATTCTAAAATGAGTTGAAATTTAGGGAATATTAGGGAAAAGGAATGTTTTTCTGTTCAAATGTTGAAGAATCTTTCTTCAACCAAATTTTCAACAAAAATCAACAGATGCATGTCACTCTATTCAGCTGAAATGAATTTGATCTATATCAAATTCAACATGCCACTTTATTGTCCCATAGTTTGACATCAAAACACTAAATCTAAATGGATTTTGAGTGTCAAAAGTGGGAATAACCCACTAATCAAGTTTTCCCTTTTTTTTTTTTTTTTATTGAATTAAAATTGAATTCAATTTTCTTATTTTTGAAATCTAAAAAAAAAAAATTGGAAAACAATAATATTAATTCAATAACTAATACTAAAAAACATAAATTTTAAATAAAATTAATTCTACAATTAATTTTAAATAAAATCAATTCTGATTTTAATTAAATAAAAATTTAATATCAAATATTCAATTAACTAAACACCAATTTTTCCACCATGAATCTTTCATGTAATTAATATTTAAATCACATTTAAATATTTTTTCTATTCTCCAATTTCATTTAATTCAATAATTAAACGTTTAATTATATCACATATTAATTCCCTTAATTCGAATTTGAACGTTTCAAATTTTTTCATCACGTTATTTTAAGGTTTGATCTATTAGTGAGCTAGTAGGGGGACCTAATGGACTTACAGATCATGGGCTCCAATGATTCGAGATTAATGAGCTAAACTTTTTAAACTGAATTAATCAACATTCGTTAACTACCGGGTCACTCCACTTAAGTCCAACAGTTGCACTCCTCTCATTGTAGATATATTTTTGTCCACTTGATATAACCATGATCAGTAAGTCAACCCTTCACAAGTTGTTAGTAATAATGGTTGGGTCAAAAGTTGTTTTACTCCCAAGATTACATCTTGTTCCTTAAGTTCCACTGATCTTCTAATGAACAATTAGTTTGTGATCCAATCACCAAACCGAGTTCTTCTCGAGCTAACGAGGAGGTGGAGCTCCTTGTTCAAGACCCGGAGTCAGTATTTAAGGGAATAACCTCTCTACTATCCCTAAAAGTGGGCATGAGTGAATTTCGTCTTGCATTCTATGTCCCCAGCTATCTACTCGGTCTTACTCTTGAAATGGGAGGCTTATTGAGCCATTGCTGTCGGGCCAACCCCAACCCATGTAAATCTAATGATAATCCCGAATAAACAGGAGTTCATAGATAGCTCAGTCAAGTTACCTGGATCATCACTTTGAAATAGTCAGTCTTAAATAATAAACAACGTTATAAAGTAAAAGTGACTTATTTCTCAATCCAATTTTATACAAACTTTTTGCATAAGACGCCCCCACTCGCATGTCTCCACATAAACAAGGTTATAAACTAAATGGCCTGTAGTAGGTACCTTATCCAGATGACAATATGAATACAGTCCGCTTTGTAGATGTTACAACTGTTGTAAAGTGCTATAAATGATATGTTCTAATCATTCATGTGGAAACATGTAAGCGGGGGTTTTCTATATGAAGAAGTTTATATAAGACCGGACCGCGAAATGACTAGTCTCATTATATAACACTGTTCATAATAGAGACTTACATTTCACCAGGATGACCGTAAGTGACATGTCTTGAATCCTGAGTGAGTTGTGAACTCCTGTCTATGAAGATGGTCCTTTAATTTGTATGGGTGAGAAGTTGGCTAGATCGCTGACTCAATAAGCCTACCATTTTGGGGGCTTATTTGATTTAGGAGCTGGGAACGTAACTACATAAGACATAATTCACTCCCTTAAGGGCTAATTTTGGGGCTTGAACAATGTGGCGCCACACCCTCTCCTGGCTCGAGAGGGGTTTAGTAATAATTGGACTATGACTTATTGTCCATTAGAGAAATCAGTGGTACTTAAGGAGTTAGATGTAACTACAGAGCTGAAACGGTAATTTTAGCCCAACTATATTTATGAGCAATTTGTGGAGGGTCATCGCAATGTTGATTGATTATATCTAATGGACACAAAAATATATTTGTAGTGCGAAGAGTGCAGCTGTTGGTCTTTAGTGGAATGCTCGACAGTTAATAGATGTTGAATAATTTAATTAAATGTGTTTATTTAATTAATTATTCAAGTACCTTTAGAGCTTCAATCTACAAGTCCATAAGGTCCCCTTTGTAGCTCAATGAGAATCAATTTTTTTATTAGTTTGAATTATTCAAATTAATTGAGGAAATTAATTATATGTGGTATAATTAATTTTTACTTAATTATATATATGATATAATTACTATAATGTATTTGATACATTATTTGAGAGGAAATAAATATTTGAATTTGTTTCAAATATTAATTATGTGAGTTTGATTCATATAATTAAATTTAATATAATGGGATTTATATTAAATATCATGCACTGTTGAGAGAATGAAAACTATATTTTATATTGTATTTGATACAATATTAAACTATATGTTATGTGTAATATTTGATATAACATATACTTTAATATATATATTATATGTTAAGGTAGTTATCATGTAAATATATATTAAATGTTTTTTTTTTTTTTTTAAAATTTATTTTGAAAATGTTTTTGGGAGGGAGTTGTAACTCTCTTCCCCTATTTCTCTCTATTAATTTATGCGTATGGTGGTGTGGAGAGAGTGCTCTTCCAATTTCAAAGAGATAAAAGTTTTCTCTGGAAAAACTGATTCCTTTCAATGTTTTCCCTCTCTTTCAAATATCTAAGAGTCCATAACTCCTTAGTGATTCTCATCCTAAAGGAGAATACAGGAGGTTCTTATTGTGGTGGTGTTCATTTGGGTCGTTTTTCCGTTCGTGATTGTTCGTGACAAATCTGTAGAAGGGATTTAGTTTTCATGAAGAAAGGTTCTTCAAGGGTAAGTCTTCTCTCACCCTAATTCTTTCTTTTCCATTTATGATTACATGCTATAAATTTGTGATTATGCATAATGTTTGTGTTTTGTAATTATGTGAAAATAAAACTTGGACTAATCTCCACGTTTCCACTCAAGGACATTCACAGGTTCCTTCAATTGGTATTAGAGCCAGGTTTTGATCCCTAATTTTTTATTGTTTCGGAAATCAATTTTAAAGTGTTGGTGGGTTTTGCATTCTGTGTTTATATGATGAAACTGTATGGAATGTGTTTTCTGGTTTACAATTATAGATGTTTTCGAGATTGGCCATTTAGTTTTATCGCTTTCCTTTACAAAATTGGTTTGTAAAGGCCCGTGTTTTGGGCATAATTTTTTCGTTAGAATATATAATTCATTATTTTTGAGTTGCTCGTGCTATTCTTGGTGAGTTTCTAGAGAAAACGAGACCCAAAACAAAGAAAAAAATGAAAGTTTTTGCTCTTGTACAATATCTGGGCGGTCGCTGGGCGATTACTGGTAGTTCCTTTTATTAATTAAATTAATATAAGTGTTATATTAATTTGGTTAATTATTTAGGTGTCCAATCCTAGTCCAATACTTGTTTTAAATTGTGCATTTGATGTATAATTGATGCGTTATTTTATGAAGTGAAAATATGGAATGAGATGCAGTGATGGAAATGCTTTGAGCAACAAGTTTTCTCAGTGAAATCCAAGTATAAACCCCATTGAGTTTCCTGGTAAGTCCAGGGTCGAACTCAGGGACTTGGAAAAACAATATGCGACGGTAATTTCTTAGAAGATTTTGCGGTAACCAAATAAATCAATAGTTGTTTGGGTTGTTGTTTGCGGTAATAAAATAAATAAATGCGGCGGATTTGAGAAAAGTTCAATTATGCGGTAGATAAACTGAGTATGCGGAGGAATGGGTTGAGAAGGTCTTTAGCTAGCGTTTTCTGGGAATGCATCAGACTATGCGATCATGCTAACTCATGCAACAGTAATTCATTTTCCAATGCAAATGCGGTGCTCCTAAGTCTAGGACACATGTGTTGAATGCAACAATGTCCATAGAGCTTATTCCTAAGTCTTTACTCTTTTTCTATGCGATGATGCAAGATGCATACAAAGACAGGGTGACTGCACACAATCATATCCTATCTCTAGGATGCATGCGATGCGTTAATAACAAACAGTGCTTATTCCTAAGCTCTTATCTCTTGATTATGCATTCTAATCTGACTCTCCCGAGCCTAGATTCTACCCTGACTTTTCCAAGCCTAGATCCTATCCTTAGACTACCCTCCCGAGTATCTCTAATGGACAAATGAAGCATACATAATACAAGATAAACACATAGAATGAAGATCCCCAGTTATGCTAGCTTAGTGCTTCTCAACCCATTCGACGGATTTAACTACTCATGCCTGATAAACAGAGAGTGAACAAATATAGAGAAGTAAATTCCATTTGTATTGATGAGTTTGAGTACAAAATAACAATGGAAGTTAAGGATAGAGAGCCTGGTAGCAATCCCTTACTTCCCAAGGTCTTTACACTGTCAACTCTATTCTGTTCAAAAGATATTCTTGCTTCCGCAGGAGCTGGCCCTCTCTCTGATCTTGAAGCTTCCGGCACTTTTCCAAGTTCACCAGAACGATCTATCAGTACAATCTCGCTTCTCTCGCTTCCGCCTTAAAATAAAAGAAAATATAAGAGCAAGACTAAACTATCTAAGGAAAATTCTCTAACTCTCCGAACTCGTTGAACTAGCTGAACCTCTTTTCTAAAGGTTGCCTTCAGTATTTATAGAACTTCAGGGTGAAAGGCGGCTTCTCTCTTATGATTTCACAGATGGGATGGCTTTAATTCTCTGACCGATACGCCGAAGAATTGTCACCAAAAAGCTGAGTGTACTTGTTATCGTTAGCGGCTTGTCAACTTAATTTGGATTCGACCATCATCAACTTTCTGTCTCATCGTGATTAATTATGCCTTTCACCCAGATGCGCCCACCAAGTTGCGCCGGCTCTATGCAGCAATCCTTCTTGAGCAGATGTTTGCGAGCACAAATCACTGCAAAGCCTTGTGGTAATGCTACGCTCGACCATTGATTTCTTGTGATCGCGCTTTCTGCCTTGCGTCAATGCATATTCTACATAAAAATACAAAAGTTAACTGTTTCTATGCGATGGACGCATGCGACCGCAATGCTATAAACTTAATGCTTTTTGGATGCAATCTAGCATATTTTATCAACGCAAACCTTCATTATTTAATAACTTGGCACTGTAATAACATGCATTTCTGCCTGTTATCAATAATTTACTTTTACGTATTTATATGTCATAATGTATGTCACATAGAATCAATCCCACCATAGGTTATGCATATTTCATGCATCGTTTATATTATAAATGTGATAATATATAGTTGTATGATTTTAGGTTTATAGCATGTTCATGCATCAAATAATATAAATGTTATAATATGTGCATGCATGCATTAATGACATATCCATGCATCATTGATATTATAAGAGTTATAATATATAGTATGTATGTATGGATAATTGTATGTTATTAATTATTTCATTGCTTTATTATATAAGTGATATAAGTTTAGTAATGAAATGGAATTGTATAATGGATGATACTACTTTAGATTATTTTATAAATGTTGTATTTTACTAAGTGTGTTAGTGGATGCAATTGAATGGTTTTAATTTATTTCATTTATTTTATAAAAGTCATAATTAAATGAAATTAGAAATTAAAATCAATAATCCCGAATTGCATGCAAACCGTAGGTTAAAATCATTTTTTAAAATAGTTTTAAAATATGATTCATATAGACCTAAGATCACATTTCTAATGAGATTAGAAATTAAGTTTAATCTTTTAATCATTTTAATAGGATTAAATTGGTCTTAATTAATAAATTAAATTTGTAGCAAACATATCTATGAGGGACCTTTTATCTAAGGTTGGTTCTGTCTAGGCTGGAGTATTTAAGTTGACGGAAATATAACATCCCTACATGAGAACTTACCTGGAAAGATGAATTAGATAGATTTGCTACAAGCATGCAATTTTTTTTTATTAAAGTTATTCTAGTGTTTGATAAACATTAATCAAAGTTGTTTAACTATCCAAAGTAAGTGTTACTTTTGGGCAATTTAAACGATCACTTAACTAAAATCAGTAGTAAAATTTTCCTAAGTTAAATAACCCTAGGTAAAACACTCAGTGGGAGGAAAATGGGGTACATGATACTTCATTTTACCTTTTCACGTTTCTCCCTAAAAGTTCACACTGTGAGATCTATACTCAACCTTGAAACACCTTTGCTCATGTTCCCCTACGGATGATGTTTGTATAGGTCAATATCAAAGTGAATGGGGAGGGTGTTTATAGTAAGTGGGAGTGGGACGTGTGTCAAAAAATCACGGTCTCTCTTATTAGTTTGTAGTAAAATTTCGTGCTTGGCCTCGAGGCACCTTTGCTTGTGTTCCCCTATGGATGACATTTGCACGACTCTTTACTCAAACTTCAGAAATGGATAGGGTTGCTTTAGTTTTTTGCCCCAATTGGTTTTTCCCTACGATTGGCTCATTGAGTAGAACTCTAGAATCTAAAATGATGGGGTTACACTTACAAGAAAATGTTAAGCAAGTTTAACAATTTCTAGATCGAACAATGGTGACTGATAGTTATAATAATAAGAAGTTGTTCTGCCTATTGGTTGAGATAGTCTCATTTCAGTGAAGGGGCACCTGTTCACCCTATGGTGGCTTTTATCCTATCTCACTAAAACATTACAAAATAGATGTCACTTAGGATGCATTAGATTATTTTTCTAAATTTGATTGGTTTTTGCTTATGGGTTAATGCATAGAGTACTAATATAAATAAATTGTATGGTTTCAGCAAATTTCATTATGACTTCCACTACATTGAATTTACTCGCTGCCGATAAACTTACCTGTGAAAACTATACAACATGGAAAAACACAATAAAGACAATACTAATCATCCATGACCTTCGTTTTGTCCTTATGGAGGATCGTCCTCCTATTCCTGCTCAAAATGCTACTCGAAATGTTCAGGATGCATACGAATGTTGGACACAGGCAAATGAAAAGGCCCGAGCATATATCTTAGCAAGCCTTTCAGAAGTCTTGGCCAAGAAGCATGAGCCTATGCTTACTGTTCGTGAGATTATGGAGTCCCTGAGGGGAATGTTCGGATAACCGTCTGCACAACTCAGGCATGACGCTCTCAATTTTATCTTCAATGCCTGTATGTAAGAATGGGCATATGTTAGAGAACATGCTCTCAACATGATAGTCCACTTCAATATGGTGGAGATGAATGAGTTTGTCATCGATGAGGCCAGTCAGGTTAGCTTCATCTTGGAAACTTTTCCTGAAAGTTTCCTACAGTTCCGTAGCAATGTTGTTATGAACAGGATCGACTACAACATGACCACCTTGCTCAATGAGCTACAGACATTCCAATCCTTGATGAAAAGCAAGGAACAAAAGGGTAAGGCAAATGTCGTTTCATCCTCCAAGAAGTTCAACAAAGATTCGACCTCTGAAGCTAGGTCTGTGCCTTATTCTTTTGGCACCAAAAAGTGGAAGAAGAAGAAAGGTAGAAAGGGGAAAGCTAACCCACTAGTTGTTGCCCAGAGAGGTAACAAGGGCCAAGGTTGCAGAAGGGAATCTGTTTCAATTGTAACCAACAGGGACATGGGAAGAGGAACTATCCCAAATACTTGGCAGAAAAGAAGAAGGCCAAGCAAGGTAAATATGATTTAATTGTATTGGAGTTTTATTTTGTGGAGAATGATGATTCTGCCTGGATAATTGATTTGTGCCACTAACCATGTTTATTCCTCATTTCAAGGAATTAGTTCCTAGAGGCAACTGGTAACTGGGATATAATGATGCGTGTTGGAACTGGACACATTGTCTCAGTTGTGATAGTGTGATGACCAACTTACTTTACAGAATAAATATATTTTACTTGAAAATGTATTTGTTGTTCCTGATTTAAAAAGGAATTTAATTTCTGTAAAGTGTTTGATTGAATAAAACTATACTTTAATTTCTCTATAAATAAAACGTTTATTTCCAAGAATGGTGTAGATATTTGTTCTATTAAGCTAGAAAATAGTTTATATGTGCTGAGACCATTAGCAACTAAAGCCCTCCTAAACACTAAAATGTTTAAAACCGCGGTCACTTAAAATAAAAGACTTAAAATTTCTTCTAAAGAAAATGCTCGTATTTGGCACCTAAGGTTAGTACACATCAATCTCAATAGGATTGAGAGATTGGTTAAGAATAAACTTTTAAGCGAGTTAGAAGAAAATTTTTTACCTCTGTGTGAGTGATGCCTTAAAGGCAAAATAACTAAAAGATCTTTTACTGAAAAAGGTCTTAAGGCCAAAGAACCCTCAGAACTTGTACATTTAGATCTATGTGATATGATGAATGTTAAATCAAGATGAGGGTTTGAATATTTCATCACTTTTACTGATGATATTCTAGATATGAGTATGTTTATTTAATGCAACAGAAGTCTAAAGCTTTTGAAATGTTCAAAGAATTTATGGCTGAAGTTGCAAATGCATTAAATAAACAATTAAAACATTTTGATCTGATCGAGGTGGAGAGTTTTTGGATCTTAAATTTCAAAACTATTTGATAGAACATAGAATAGTATCTCAACTTCCAGCTCCTGATACACCTCAACAGAATGGTGTATCAGAAAGGAGAAATCGAACCTTGTTAGACATGGTTTGGTTTATGATGAGTTATGCTTCCTTACTTGACTCATTTTGAGGTTATGCAGTATAGACTGCAATTTATATTTTGAACTGTGTTCCATCCAAGAGTGTTACGAGTACCCCTTTAGGATTATGGAATGGTCGTAAAGGCAGTTTACGTCATTTCAAGATCTGGGGTTGCCCAGAACATGTGCTTGAGGCAAATCCTAAGAAATTGGAACCTCGTTCAAATTTATGCCTATTTGTAGGATACCCTAAAGGAAGGAGAGGTGGTTACTTCTACGATCCTAAAGAAAATAAAGTGTATGTATTGACAAATACTACATTTTTTAGAAGAGGACCACATAAGGGAGCATAAGCCTGTAGTATGATTGTGTTGAATGAACTTTTCAAGGAAACTACTGAACCTTCAATAAGAGTTGTTGAAGAACCCAACACGACAACAAAAGTTGTTGAAGTTGGTTCATCTAGAAGATTACATTCACCTCAAGTGTTGGGGGAACCTCGATGTAGTAGGAGGATTATAAACCTGCTTGTCTATTATATGGGTTTAATAGAAATCCTAGCTATAGTAGCCGACGAAGATGTTGAGGATCCATTATCTTATAAGAAGGCAATGGAGGATATTGACAAAGATGTGCGGAACAAAGTTATGGATCTCGAAATGAAGTTTATGTACTTCAATTCTGTTTGGGATCTTGTAGATCAACCCGATAAGGTAAAACATATAGGTTGCAAATGGATCTACATGAGGAAACGAGGTGCTGATGGGAAGGTGCAAACCTTCAAGGTTAGACTTATGGCAAAGGGTTATACCCAAGTTGAGGGATTTGACTATGAGGAGACTTTTCATTTGTTGCCATGTTAAAGTCTATCCGAAGGAATCCTTCTCTCCACTGCCTCGTATCATGACTATGAGATCTGGAAAATGGACGTCAAGACTTCTTTTCTGAATGGCAATCTTAAGGAGACCATTTATATGGAGCAGCCTGAGGGATCCATAACCCAAGGTCAAGAGCAAAAGGTTTACAAGCTTAATCAGTCCATCTATTGATTGAAGCAAGCTTCTCGATCTTAGAATATAAGATTTGATACTGCGATCAAATCTTATGGCTTTGATCAAAATGTTGATGAACCTTGTGTTACAAGAGAATCATCAATAGTTCAATAACTTTTCTAGTGTTGTACGTAGACGATATTCTAATAATTAGGAATGATGTAGGTTTACTGACTGAAATTAAGAATTGGCTTGCGACCTAATTCCAAATGAAAGATTTGGGAGAGACGTAGTTTGTTCTGGGCATTCAAATCTTTAGAGATTGAAAGAACAAAACACTAGTCCTATCTCAGGCATTGTACATTGACAAGATGCTTGTCAAATTTTCGATGCAGAACTCCAAGAGAGGTTTACTACCTTTCAAACATGGAGTTATATTGTCCAAGGAACAATGTCCTAAGACACCTTAAGAAGTTGAGGAAATGAGACAAATCCCCTATGCATCGGCTGTTGGCAGCCTGATGTATGCATTGTTATGTACTAGACTTGACATCTACTATGCAGTGGGGATAACTAGTAGATATCAGTACAATCTAGGATTTGATCACTAGACCGTCGTTAAAAATATCCTCAAGTATCTATGGAGAACGATGGACTACATGCTTGTGTATGGTTTTAAGAATTTGATCCTTATAGGATACACAAAATCTAATTATAGGATTGATCAACCACAGCGGAAGCCAAAGATCATCTAAGCCTTCAAATTCACTAATTTTGGCAAAATATAAAGCATGCTTTTTTAGAAACAAGTGAGTTTCAAGACATACCTCTTGTAGAACTTCTTCAAAGCTTCTTCACCAGCTGCTATCTTCTCCAAATCTTGTTGTAGACAACCTCAAGATCTTCCCCACTATTCTCTTGGTGCTTTAGATTGAGTTGTGGGATTCAAAACAAGCTTGAATCAAGGGAAGAAGGAGAAATGCTCACTGTAGAAAACTAGCTGAAGAACTCTTTCTTCAAACCAATTTTTCTCTCAAAATCTCTATAGATTGTATCCCCAATTTTCACTCCAATCTCTTCATTATATTGCAGTTCAACATACAAAGGAGAGAGTTTCATGAGTTGCAGCTCATGTTTGGAGAAGACAAGGCCAAGAAGATGCATCATGTGTGAGCAACTAAGGAAATGGATAATGGAAAAACAACTTTTTTCATTTTTGTGTTTTTGGTTTTTACTTTTCCATTTTTATCATAAAATCAAAAATGATTTTATAGAATCTATTTTGATTTTAAAAAATTAAAAATTTAATTAATTATTAAATAAAATTTAATTAATTTAATATCAAATATTAAATTAATTTTAACATATATCCATCTTTATATATTTAAATCATATTTAAATATATAAATTCTCTTATTCCGTTTAATTCCAAAATTAAACATGTAATTATATCTCATATAATTACTAATTCCCTCAATTCTAATTTGAATGTTTCAAATCAACTTATCACGCTATTCTAGAGCTAGTTCGTTATGAGCTAGTAGGGGGACCTCGCGGACCTACAGATCATGGACGCCAACGATCCGAGATTAATTGGCTAAACTCATTATACCAAATTAATCTCCATTCGTTAATTAATGGGTCACTCCACTAAAGCTCATAGTTGCACTCCCCTGACTGTAGATATATTATGTCCACATGATTTAACCATAATCAGTAGGTTGACCCTTCATAGGTTGTTCGTAATAACGGCTAAGTCAAATATCTGTTTTACCCCCAAGATTACGTCTTGTTCCTCAAGTCCCTACTGATCCTCTAATGAACAACTGGTTTGTGATCCAATCACTAAACCAAACTCTCTTAGCCCAGTGAGAAGGTGGGACCCTTGTTCAAGACCTGGATTCAGTACTTGAGAGAACTGTTGGGGTTGATTCGCTAAAGTCTCGTGTCCTGTAGTTTGTAAACAGTTTGTATGAACGCTTATGTTGTATAATATATGATATTTACTTCACATCTTGTTTTTTGCTCAGTTGCATGTTTTATTTGCTTTATCACAAACCAATAAACACAAAATCCCTGGTTATCTGTATGTAACTTAAGCATGTATGTGGTGACATACAAGTGGATCATGTCTTGAGTGATAACCAAAATGGTCTGTAGTATATGAATATAGGAGGGAAATCTTATCCTGGTAACGCTATGGATGCGACCCGCTTTGTGGAATGGTCATAAGTGTTATGATTTGTCACAGATGATCTGATCCTAATCATTCGTGTAGGGGACATGTGAATGGGGCGTCCTATACGAAGAGTTTATATAAGACCTGACCACGAAGTGTTAACGTCTCGTTATATAACACCGTTCATGACAGAGATTTCACTTCACTAGAATGACCATAGGTAACATGACCTCAATCCTGAGTGAGTTGGGAACTCCTGCCATTGAGGGCGGTTCTTTGATTTGTATGGGTGCAAGTGGTCAGGTCGCCGATTCAAACCTATCATTTTCGGGACTCGTCTGATTTAAGAGATGGGAACTCAGCTACACAAGATGGAATTCACTCCTTCCTCGAAGCAGGGGTAAGTAGATAGATAGCTCCCTTAAGGGCTGATTCCAGGGCTTGAACGATGTGGCGCTACATACCTTCCCTTGGCCTGAGAGGTGTTCACACATAGTTGGACTATGTTGTATTGTTCATTAGAGGAATCAATGGTACTTAAGGAGTGAGATGTAACTACAAGGGCAAATTGGTAAATTGGCCCAGCTGTACTTACGAGCATTTGTGAAGGTTCATCGTACTCATGATTGGTTATATCCGATGGACACAGAAATATATCGGTAGCAAGAAGAGTTCAGCTGTTGGTCTTTAGTGGAATGCCTAGAGTTAACAGATGGTGGATCTCGTGGCTAAAAAGTTTAGTCAGTTATTCATGTACCGTTGGAGCTTTGAGCCACAGGTCCATTAGGTTCCCTGGGTAGCTTGGATAAAGATGAGAATCAGTGTTTGGGTCAGTTTGAAATGTTCAAATTAACAAGAGGGAGTTCGATTATATATGATATAATTGACTAAATGTATGAGATACATTATTTTGGAGGAATTTAGATATAAATATGATTTATATCATATGGAAGAGAAATTACTATAGTAGATATGTGATATCAAACTATAGGGTAAGAATATAATATGATTATATTCATTAATTATTAAATTGGTTAATTAAATGATAATTGGCCTAAAACTTCTCTCGGTCGTGCGTTAGTTGGAGCAGCCGTATTCGGTTATGGTAACCGATGAATAAAATGAAAACTTGTTTCATTTTGCAAAAGTTCGAAAAAATTGGCAATCAGTGTGAAAACATAACGATTGCATAGCTTAGAGCCTATACGATAGTCACCCATCGTCTAAACGATCGCACACCTCGCGCCTAAACGATCACACTCTAGTTCCTAAACGATTGCTTAGCTTTCCTATACGATCGCATAGTATGGTGTGTTTTCTAAACGATTGTCTACCATTTGCTAAACGATCGCTTAGTAAAACCTACACGTTTGTCTACCATTTGCTAAACGATCGCTCAGTAAAACCTACACGATTGTGTAGCTTCTTCTAAACGATAAGTATTTAACTATACGATAGCTCTTTGTCTCTCCCACTTGCTTATCATCTACACGATTTGCTCTTTCTCCAACCTCTATCAAATTCATCAAAGACCACTCTTTCGATTCTCACTCCGAGAATACCAAGGGCTCCATTTTGGTTATGTCGTCCCCGCTGTTGTTCACTTGTTCGTGTTGTTTCTGTTTGTGTAGTCGATCGTGCTGCTGCAACTGACTTGTTTGCTGGGTGATAGAGTTCGCGTAGAGGTCTTCTACTATGTCTGAGTTCCAAAGCTTGAAGAGGGTCTTCTAGTATGAGAATTTTTCCTTCGTATTTTAGCATTCAAAGCATGCCTTTAATTATTGTGAATTTGCATAACTGTGTGTTAGAATGTATTATTTATATTTCGATCACGATGAAATCGGAAAGATCCGAATGTGCTCATGGATGCTCTTCGTTAAGAGTTTCTTCAATTGTATCAGAGCCAGGTTCTGATATTCCAATTTCATTGTTGCAACGAATTATATATACATTCTTGGTGGGTGCATATCTGCTCTGTTTAATTGTTAAATTGCTGTGATGTGAGGATTAATGGATGTTTTCGTGGAAATTAGCCTCGGTTTGATTTAATTCTTTTACATTTGCGGTTGTTTGTAAAGGCTCCTGCGTTTTTGGGCATTAATAATCGTTATCGAGTTTGTAATTCAAAGTCTGTTTGAGTCTTGATCTGTTCATGAAGAAGATCGGAGCAAGCGTTACAATTCTTCGAGGAAGGAGACGATCAAGGGTTGATCATATCGTGTAGATGATGGGTAAGTGATCGCTGAGTATCGGGTCGTGTAGATAATGGGATGCTTACGTATCGTTTAACGCGCACGTGCACTAGACGATCGTTTAGGTCAGCTAGCTTCATCGCTTAGTAACTGATTAAATGATCGCTTAGTAACGCAAGGTAAATCGTTTACTGTCACCGCGTTAAGCAATCGCTTAGATGATCAGGCTTCGTAGCCTCGTTGTCGTCTACGCGATCGTTTAGTTTATGCGTCTATCATCTAGTGCGCGCTGGGCGATCGTCTACCTTCGACGTTTACTACACGATGGAGTCCTTCTGGCGGTTCAAGACCCGGTTTGTTCTATGAAAAATGTAATAGATAGGGTTATTTCATTTCAGTTTTTTGTAAACACTCATCCCGATCCATTAATCCTTTATTTATTACATACGATGTATGATTTTTATATGTCATATGGTATGCACATATAGTAAATCCCACCTTAGATTATGCATTGGTCATGCATCATCTCTTTATTGTAATTGTTATAATTTAGAGAAGCATGATTTAATTATGTAAGAGCATGCTCATACATCATATAATATAAGAGTTATATTTATGCATGCATAAAAAGCATTTACATGCCTCTTTGATATTATAATTGTTAAAGTATAAGGGTGAATGATAGCATGTTTGCTTGGTTATTACGCGTTATATAAAAGTTATGCATAGTAATGACCGAACATTGCATGATGCGTAGAATTATGATGCGATGGTGTGAGTATGCGACGATGTGTGTTATGCGATGATCATGCAAGTTTTCCTAACAAAGCCCAAGTTCCCTGTAAATCTAGGGTCAAACACAGGGACTACTAAATATATATGCGATAAACTCTTTGATTCTATTGCGGTGGTGAAAAAGAAGTGGATAATGTTTTGATTTAGATTTTTCCTATGCGACGGAGTTGAACGCGGAGTGATGAAAGCGTAATGTTACAATAAGTATGCGATGAAGAGGTTGAGAAGGGGTCTAGCTAACATTTCCCAAGATTGCGCACAAGTTATGCGATCATGCTATACACAAATATCAATACTACATTTCTCAATGCAGAATGCCACAATTCCTATTTCTAGGACGCATGCGATGTATATGCCAAACAGTCGATAGAATTTATTTATAAGTTTCTACTCTTGCTTATGCGATCTAATCCGACTCTCTCAAGCCTAGATTCTATCTTTAGACTACTTTCTCAAGTATGTCCAAATGATGAGTGACGCACACATAAGTCAAGGTGACCACATACCACCATTCCTATTTCTAGGGCACATGCGATGTGTAAATAGCAGATAGAACGTATGTCTAAGTTTCTACTCTTGTTTATGCGATCTAATCCGAATCTCTCAAGCATAGATTCTAGTCCGACTCTCTCAAGCCTAGATTCTATCTTTAGACTACTCTCTCAAGTACGTCCAAAGGGTGAATGATGCATACATAAGACAAGATGATCACATAAAATGCATATCTTAAGTCATGCTAGCTAAGTACTTCTCAACTCATTTAGAAATTTAGCTATTCATGCATGGTGTGGAGAGATTGAACATAAATCAAAATGAAGTTTCCATTTTCTGCAAATAAAGTACTGAATACAAAATAACAAATGGATTTGAGAGATAACAAGCCTAGTAAGCAATGTCTTGCTTCCCGTGGCCTTTTACACTGCTCTTTATCACTTCAACCCTGTTCTAGTTGTGGATTATGCTTTATGGCAGTCTTTCAATCTGTCCGGGAGCAATTTCTCTCGGTTCCGCCTCGTCTCCTTGCTCTCTCCATCCTCTATGTATATGTATATGTATGTGCATGTATATATCTCTCACTAGTGGCATTCGGTATTTATAGATTTCAAGGTGAAGCAGCTTTTCTTACAAATGATTGCAATGATGGGTGGCATTAATTTCCCTACTCTGTCATGCCGTTTAAAAGTCACCGAAAGTTCAATGTACTTGCTACAGTGTGGCTTTTAACTGCTTGTCAACTGAATTCGGATTCGACCATTATCAACTTTACATCCCATCATGATTTATTATGTTGTCGCCTTGATGCCAGGTCTTTATGCGATCACTTTTTTAAAAAACTTCTCACGATCACATGACTTGCAATCGCAACTTCAAGCGCGTTGATGCATTGTGCCCTTAGATCGCAATTTCATATGCGCCATCGCATTGTACCTGCATAAAATAGTTAAATTAACTTCTTTTATACGATGAACATTAGCGATCGCAATTCCTGTTAGTTTGGCGCTTTCAGACATGATATTGCCTATTTTACCATCGCTTTCTCTCATTGTTTTACTTATTTGAGCTGTAATAACTTGTATTTCTACCAGTTATCACACCCCTAAATTTAAAACAATGCTTTCTCTCAAACATAAACTAAAGATTTTCTTTAAAAATTCAACCGCCATTACCCTACCTAGACTTTTCAAAGTGCATTATTCAAATTGCTGAACTAATACCTTCTTAATTTCTATCATGATCTCTTCCTAAAATATTTCTAATCTTTAGGGACTACAAGTTTAACCTTAAAAAAACTTTACTCGTTTCCAGGTCATCGTATGATTTATTTCAAACTTTCTCAAACCGGGGTGTTCAAGTGATTTTGACCCTTGCGCGATTCAGATATTCGTTTTGTGATCTTGCGCTGATCCGAGTGCCCAACCTTCATTTTGGCTTGCCCCCACAGGTGTCATGCGGACATCCAACTACGAGCAAGACGCTCTTTCTCAGTCAAAACTCATGCCCATCTCTTTATTCGGCAGCGGAGTTGTGATCACTTGGTTTATGCGCTGATCACGATTCCCACCTTCGTTTTGGCTTGCCCCCAAGGGTGTCATACGGACATCCAACTACAAGCAGGATCTGATCTTAAATTTTTTTTTTGAAAATAAGTATCGAATTTCTAAAAGTAACAAAGTTGAAAATAACATTACTAGCACCCCCAAATTTAACACACATCAATATTCTCATTACTGAAAGACGAAATAACTCATGCAATGGACTTAGGAAATTTCATAAAAAGAGTTTTGAAGGAAAGCTGGTAGACTGTTAAATTTTAGAAATATTTCATGAATCGATTGTCCTAAAATTAATCTGACTCTAGTACATGCGGTAAGAAATAAAGGCATGAATTTCATCATTGAAGTCATAATTGGCACGATGTGAATGCGACGACCAAATAAAGTAATAAAAAATTCAGGATTGAGTCAAACTAAAGAGGATGTAATAGTATAATTCAACAATATTAAATTGAAATGCGAGAAGTGCAAAATTGAAATAAGATGGGGCAAGGAAAGACACAACCCCCAAATTTGCTTTGTCACTCGCATCATTTTTGATCGCATCCTTTCTTATGGTGAGCTAATTCTTTGATTACGATGCACTGATCGAACCGAACGTGTGTTTTGAGGTTATCGAATTGCTCCATCGCAATCCTTTACTACGATCAGTGATAAATATCAAGAGGATAAAAGGTATGAAAGAAATACTTGGCAATTATAAAGAGTAGTAATCATGCAAAAATTAAGATAGATTCATGAAAGAAAAATAATAAAAGGATACTAAAAAAAAGGATATACATCGTCCCTGATGAATGTGTGTCGCTTACCAACGCTGGGACTACATGTTTCTTCTTCATTCTGGCTTCCTCAGGTCCACAGAGGTTTCCTCTCCTTTTCTTGATCCTCTGATGTGATCATAATCTGGTTATAGCCTCTGATTGCTCTAATATATTTCTTCAGAATACTGAGCAGCACAGTTTCTTTATCTTTTAGTAACGCAGAGGATATAATTGCTGGCAAGGTTTCATTCTGGCCAAGGAAAACGTACTTCAAGTGATTTGGTAGAGTTTTCAACTCTAGTATAGGTGGTTGCTCTAAGGAGGGTTTCTGTGTTTTTCTTTCTTCATCCAAATTCAATTTTTATTCATTGTTCACTGTCTCTGTTATTGCATGGTAGGTTTCTAAGGATGCTGTCGCATCCTCTCTTTCTTTATTTTCTTCCTCGGACTTCCAGTCTTCAATGCAAGTGTGTTCATCATCGGAATCTGACAAGCCTTCATCTTCTGGTAACTTCATTGCCTTAAACCTGAGCTTCTTTCCATTGATGCTCATTGTGATATTTTCCTTGTGCATATCTATTTGAGCATGACCAGTAGACAAGAATGGTCGTCCCAATATGATTGGCACATCTTTATCCGCTTCATAATCTAGAATAATGAAGTCTGCAGGTAAAATGAATTTGTCGATTATGACCAAGACATCCTTCAATTTTCCTTCAGAGTGTACCAGGGACCTATATGCAAGCTGGAGAGTCACCGTTGTGGGTGTCAGCTAACCTACATTCAATTGTTTGAAGATTGAAAGGGCCATTAAAGTTTATGCTTGCCCCAAGATCGCATAATACTTGACCAATGTAGATCCCTTCTATTGAGCAGGGTATTGTAAAGATGCTTGGGTCATGCATCTTTGGTGGGATTATAGTGTTTGATTCTTGTGTTAATGCCACCATGGCGAATTTTCCTATGCTTCTCTTCTTCGAAACCACATCCTTAAAAAACTTGGCATACACTGGGATCTTTTCTATCACCTCTGTAAATGGAATATTGACATGTAGTTGTTTCAATATTTCCAGGAAGCGATGATACTGACCTTTATCGTTTTGCTTCTTTTTCAGTCTTTGAGGGAGTAGAGGTAGTTGTACTTTCACTGTTCCATGGCCTAGAGGCTTAGAGGTGATCGCATCTTCAAGTTCCATGATCTTGGGCTCCTCTGACTCAGTTTGTATCAACAGTTTCTTTGATTCCATTGCATTTGAATCGGTCCTGCTAGGCTCCTTCCTAACTTTCACCGTCGCCTTTCCACTTCTTAGGGTGACTGCTAGGCATTGTTCTTTCCCTGTATTCCCTGGGATGCGTGGGAGCTTAGTTGAGCTCGGTAGTGTCCCTTACGGTCTATTCTTCAGCTCTCCCGCAATTTTTCCTATTTGGATTTCCAAATTGCAGATGGAAGTCGCTTAGTTCTGGAGGACCATTTCATTCTTTTCGATGTATTGTTTTAATAGGTTCTCCAAAGAGGATGATTTTGGTGTTTGAGAGCGGCTGGCTTGCTATTGCTGTTGACCGTTAGTTCTTTGGAAAAATCCTGGTGGTCCTTCTTTTTGTGCCATAGGTTGATAGCCTTGTTGTTGGTTATTTTTCCAAGAAAAATTAGGGTGGTTTCACCACCAAGGATTGTACATGTTTGAAAAAGGGTTGTTCTTGACAAAGTAGATTGACTACGGATTTCGTGGACACTTTTTCAACAGAATGTGATTCTTCACATGTAGCACAACTAGTACTTGTCTGTTCTATCGCATTGACTTGCCCTCTTTGCGTTTCGGGATTGTTTATTGCGATACCCTATAATAAATTTATCATCACATTCATCTGATTTTGCAATGATGTGATGGCACCATTATTTGCATTACCTTCTCTGGGTTTTGCTCTTTGATCTCTTTCTTGCCAATCTTCGTGTTTTTTCGAGATGCGATCAAGAATGTTCTTTTCCTCATCATATTTTTTGTCCAGTAGAACTCCTACTGCTACCGTATTGGCAGCTGTCTGCGATGCAGAATTTAGTCCATGATAGAAAATCTCCATTTGGAAGCAATCCGACAATCCATTGTGTGGGCAGTCGCACACTAGTCTCTTGAATCTCGCCCACGTGTCACTGAGTGATTCATCTTCTTATTGTTCAAAATTAGTGATCAATTTCCTCCTTCTGGCATTCTCTGTAGAAGGGAAATACTTCTTCATAAACTTCTCCACAACTTCCTCCCATGAAGTTATCGCTCCTGGTTCGAGGGAGTATACCCATTTTGCTTACTTTATCACATAATGAAAATGGAAATAGCGTGAGTCGAACCTTTTCAGCGGAGATATTAGGGAACACAAAAGTGTTACGAGTTTCAAAGAAGCTTCGTAGATGGGCATGCGGATCTTCACCACACCGTCCTTCGAACTGTTATGCTGTTTGTATCATTTGTAACATTACTGGATTCATCTCGAACCTTGATCCATCCAATGCTGGTCTCATGATTCATGGGGAGAAATCATACAAGTTTAGTGACACATAGTCCCGGATGGGTCTATTGCAATTATTTACCAGTAGGATAGGATTTGCCATTATGTTGTTTTCATTGTCAACTTGTTCTTCAGGTTGTTTAGCCATTCTGTGAGTTCTTCCTTGTTGTTGACGTCTGCCTTTCTGTTTTCTGCGAAATGTTCTTTCGATTTCTGGGTCGTAATTGGGCTCAGGAGCGCGTCTACGCTCATGCGACACTTGCTTCTTCCTTTATCAAAGGAATGACAATGCACAAAGGTGGAAAGCTACAAAGATCGAAGAAGTTTG
Source organism: Benincasa hispida (assembly GCF_027475165.1). Taxonomy (NCBI): domain Eukaryota; kingdom Viridiplantae; phylum Streptophyta; class Magnoliopsida; order Cucurbitales; family Cucurbitaceae; genus Benincasa; species Benincasa hispida. Next base: position 48,222,298 of record NC_143481.1, on the reverse strand, counting down.
ATGTTAGCAAAATCTATACCGTAGTCCCTGACAATGGCACTAAAAACTTGATGCGTAGAATTATGATACGATGGAACCATGTTCAAAATATACACCGCAGTCCCAATTGCGTGTCCCCAACAAGAATTTGGTAACTGAGCATAACTCATCATGGAACAAACCATGTCCAACAAGGTCTATTTCTTCTTTCTGCCACATCATTCTGCTGAGGTGTGCCAGGGGCTGTGAGTTGAGATTGAATTCCATGTTCTATCAAATAGTTATGGAATTATGTGTCCAGATACTCACCACCTCGATCCGATCGTAGTTTTTTTTAATCTTTTTACCTAATTGGTTCTCAACCTCAGTCTTATACTCTTTGAAGTTTTCAAAAGTTTCAGACTTTTGGTGCATTAGGTAAATATGCCAATACTTGGAATAATCATCTATAAAACTGATGAAATATTCATACCCTCCTCTTGCTCTAACATTTATAGGCCTACAAAGGTCTGAGTGAGTCAGCTCTAGGGGTACTTTGGCTCTAAGACCTTTTCCAGACAAAGATTTTTTTGTTATTTTACCCTCGAGACATGATTCACAAGGTGGTAATGAATTGTCTTCCAACTTGTTTAGAAGTCCATTCTTAACCAATCTCTTAATCCTATTAAGATTTATGTGACCCAGACTCAAGTGCCAAAGATAGGCATTTGGAGAAATCTTCCTCTTCTTATGAGTCCTAGCAGTTTTAAACATCTCTATGTTCAAAACAGCTTTGACCTTAGTTGGTTTTAACATGTACAAGTTATTTTCTAATTTTGCAGAGCAAATCTGTCTATTTTCCATATTGATGAACACTTCACCATTTTCGAAATAAACTTTATAATTTTGTTCTAGCAAGTAGGAGACAGAAATTAGATTCCTTTTCATAGAGGGAATATAATATACATTTTTCAAATAAATGTACTTATCTCCTATAAATAACTTTATATCTCCCACTGCTTTGACTGAAACAATCTCTCGGTCCCTACCTTAAAGATTGTTTCACCTTCTGTCAACTGTCTCTAGGAACTTGTTTTCTGTGAGATAGTACATACATGATTAGCAACACCTAAATCAATTATCCAGATTTTATCGTTTTCCACTAAATATGCTTCGATAACAAGTAAATCATATTTATTTTGTTGTTCGAATTCAACGGTCTTATCTACATAATTCATAATTTTTGATGAGTTGGGAGATAGAGGACAATCCTATATTAAAACTCTTTTGATGTAATTAATTACTGTTATGTACATCGAAAGTAAGTATTCTAGAATTCGACATGCTGATAAAATTAAAAAAACTTCTAATTAGCAAATTGTAACTAAATCCAAGATCGAATTTTAGCAAAAAGTAATAATGTACCCATAACCATTATTTATTTGCAACAATACTTTACTGAGTTAGAATATATGCTACCAAGGGGTAGTCACATACTCCTTCACTAAAACAAACAATTTTGACCAAACACTATCTCTGGAATAACTCTTATTCCTATTGTCTCTGGAATAACTATCATTCTTATAGTTGTTTAGTTTTCCTTTTCAGTCAAGATCTTTACTAACAACTTAGTAATTCTTGTAAGCGTGACCCGCCATTTTTAGATTCTATAGGACGGTATGAATTTGCCTCCGAAATAGAAGACAACATCCAAGACGGAACTATAAGACCCTATTAATTTTACTGAAGCCTGTGTTGTTCCAAATCCTATGTTACAACCCTCCGAGGGGATAGCCGTCATTAAACGATTAGGAAAGGGCCACCTAAAGCAAACCAGCAGACGCAACAAAGAATCTCACGGTTCAGACTAATGCAGGAGACGGTAGGATATATTGACACATATCCTTCACCTACTTACTATGAGCTACTTCCTTCGTTTACCTTGATATTGACTCAAACAAAACACTTTCCGAATGGAGGCCACTTCTAGGGTGACACGAAGCGTCATATGAATCTCATGGTGTAAACTATGTGGAGATGTGGCAGTTGAAATCTATATATCGAATAATAGATTTATGTTTGAACAACTTCCACTTATTCACTGAAATCTATATTAAGCTAAAAAATACTTTTCGAATGGAGGTCACTTTCAGGGTGACACGAAGTACCGCTTAAATCTGGATTGTGAATTCTTAGAGATGTGAGAGCTAAAAATAACGTATCATATATGTTATTAATCTCCCACTAAATTTTTCTAATAACTTTATCATATAGAAGTTATTAAACTGCCACTGAAGTGTTCTATTTGGGTATATTTATACTTAGGTTCTTTTCAGCTAATAAAACAACCCTAAGTCTATGTGGTTTATCCAAGTATAACTCTTATAATTGGATTTTAACCTAAACATATGGTCAACCTAAATGAGCTTGCAGCTGTTGATTATGGATTTTAAATGTCTAACCCAATTTTATAACAACTTATAAAACTTTAGACATGTTAATCATCCATAACATACATGAGGCATTCAAATTTTAATATAATATTTATATTAAATATGAGAAACTCTAACATGCATACTATATATTATAACAATTATAACATACTTTCAATGCATGTAACATACTTTCTATGGTGGAATTTTAAATCTAAATGGTATACTATATGCACATACAAGATTTATTTAATTATAACATACTGCAGCTGTTGATTATGGATTTTAAATGTCTAACCCAATTTTATAACAACTTATAAAACTTTAGACATGTTAATCATCCATAACATACATGAGGCATTCAAATTTTAATATAATATTTATATTAAATATGAGAAACTCTAACATGCATACTATATATTATAACAATTATAACATACTTTCAATGCATGTAACATACTTTCTATGGTGGAATTTTAAATCTAAATGGTATACTATATGCACATACAAGATTTATTTAATTATAACATACATCAAATGCATAAATAATTAAATACAGGCTGATATGGTTTTAGTTTTGGCAAAAAAAAAAAAAAAAAAACAAACAAAAGCCTAACTATTACGATCAACTTCAAAATCGTCTTTGAACCGCTCGAACCGCTCCAAACCGAACCCAAACATCTTGAACCGGACTGGATAAGTCTGAACCGGACCATCAAAGTTTGAACAGGACCAGGCAAAAACACTTTGAGGCTAAACTGGATTGGACCTTGAGAAAACTGGTCGAACCGGCTGCTCTCGGCCCAACCTCAAAGTCTTGCAAAGGTTGATCGTGTAGCGCTGAAGGCTATCGTCTAGCTCCATCGCCTTGTGTTGTGAAGAACTACACGATCGCTTAGTGTTTTCCTCAACTAAATGATCATTTAGCTTTATCACATAAAACTGCACAATCGCTTAGTGACCGCCGAAGCTAAACGATCGCTTAGTTCTATCGTATAGAACTACACGATCACTCAACTCCATCGCTTAGCTATCACATAACTGTCGTTTAGTTCTATCGTATAAAACTAAACAATTGCTCAACTCCATCCTTTAGCTATCGCATAACTATCACTTAGTTCTATCGTATAGAACTAAACAATCGCTTAAGACCATTGTCATCGTTTAGTATCCGTCGTAGCTAAACGATCGCTTAGCTCCATCGTATAGAACATCATTGTATCGCTTTGTATTTCGTCTACATGATCACTTAGCTCCGCTTCTAAATGATCGCTCAGCACTATTGCGTAGCACTTCATCGCATCGCTTAGCGCGTATTGTAGCTAAACGATCGGGTAGTCCCATCGTATAGTAAATTCAACATATTATTTAGTTCCCACGCCAAAGCTGAACGATCGCTTAGTGCTATCGTATAGCAAATTGAACGCATCATTTAGCTCCTGCAGGTACACGATCGTCTAACGTTCAACATCACAACGACCAGTGCCCATTGCTATATGATCGTCTAGCTTTTCTTCACATCATGTAGCGCCTAGAGCTAGACGATCGCTTAGCAACTGAACCTCAACAATGGTTTTGAGTAGAAGCTGAAAAAAGCTGGAACAATAGCTCGACCTTTTGCACTTGTTTCTTCAATTACATCTTAATTTCGACTCTAATGACTCCAAATAAATTATAGAATCTTGCTAACACATAAATGCTCATCAAACAAGAGCCAATTACAAATTTAAATGAGAAATTAAAGAGAATTAAATAGCCAAAACTCATAAAACCATATCAGTGCACCAATTTCATATTTCTCATATAAAACACCCATCAAACCAAAATTAAACTGAATTGAATGCTTATTTGATGCTCTGATACCAATTGTAGGATTGTATCGACAACAACGGAAGCAAAAGAATCATCTATGCACTCAAATTCACTAATTTTGACAAAATATAAAGCATGCTTTTGTAGAAACAAGTGAGTTTCAAGACATACTTCTTGTAGAACTTCTTCAAAGTTCCTTCATCAGCTGCTATCTTCTCCAAATCTTGTTGTAGACCACCTCAAGATCTTCTCCACTATTCTCTTAGATTGATTTGTGGGACTCAAAACAAGCTTGAATCAAGGGAAGAAGGAGAAATGCTCACTGCAGAAAACTAGTTGATGAACTCTTTCTTCAAACCAAATTCTCTCTCAAAATCTCTATAGATTGCATCCCCGATTTTTACTCCAATCTCTTCATTATATTGCAGATCAACATGCAAAGTAGAGAGTTGCATGAGTTTCAGCTCATGCTTAGAGAAGACAAGGCCAAAAAGATGCATCATGTGTGAGCAACTAAGGAAATGGATAATGGAAAAACAACTTTTTCCATTTTTGTGTTTTTGATTTTTACTTTTCCATTGTTATCATAAAATCAAAAATGATTCTATAAAATCTATTTTGATTTTAAAAAATGAAAAAATTAATTAATTTCATAAATTAAGTATTAAATAAAATTTAATTAATTTAATATCGAATATTAAATTAATTTTTAACACATATCCATCTTTATATATTTAAATCATATTTAAATATATAAATTCTCCTATTCCATTTAATTCCAAAATTAAACATGTAATTATATCTCATATAATTACTAATTCCCTCAATTCTAATTTGAATGTTTCAAATTAACTTATCACGCTATTCTAAAGCTAGTCCGTTACGAGCTAGTAGAGGGACCTCGCGGACATACAGATCATGGGCTCCAACGATCTGAGATTAATTGGCTAAACTCACCAAATTAATCTCCATTCGTTAACTAATGGGTCACTCCACTAAAGCCCATAGTTGCACTCCCCTCACCGTAGATATGTTATGTCCACATGATTTAACCATAATAAGCAAGTTGACCCTTCACAGATTGTTCGTAATAATGCCTAGGTCAAATATCTGTTTTACCCCCGAGATTACATCTTATTACTCAAGTCCCTACTGATCCTCTAATGAACAACTGGTTTGTGATCCAATCCCTAAACCAAACTCTCTCAGCCCAATGAAAGGGTGGAGTCCCTTGTTCAAGACCTGGATTCAATACTTGAGAGAATAACCTTTCTCTATCCCTAAATCGGTAGACGTGAACTCTGTCTTGCACCCTATATCCCTAGCTATCTATCCGGTCTTACCCCTAAAATGGGAGTCTTATTGAGTCGACGCTGTTGAGTCAACCCTCAATTATGCAAATCTAAGAGCAATCTCGAATAAACAGGAGTCCATAGTTAGCTCAGGATTAAGATCGAGTTACCTAGGTCATCTAGGTGAAATAGTCAGTCTTAAATAGTAAATAGCGTTATAAAGTAAGAGTGACTTATTTCTTGGTCCTGGTCTTATGCAAACTCATTGCATAGGACGCCCCCACTCCTCATGTCACAACATGTACGAATTAGGATCACATCGTATGTAGCACTTTACAACTCTTTGTAACAACTACATAGTAGGCGCATCCAATGGTGTTACCAGAATAAGGTACCCAACCTTATTCATGTACCATAGATCATTTTGACTATTTACTTGAACCTGATCCACTCTTATGTCTCCACGAAGTTCAAGTACTCATACCATAGCCATGGGTATTAGTTTATTGGATTTAGACTTTTGTACAATATATGAAATCAATAACAAGTATATTGATTATAGAAGATGTTTATTATTTTACAAATTGCGAGTTTTTAGGACATAAAACCCAACACTAATTTCCAGACTGATAAGGATTCTAAGAAATCCACATAAGGATCGGTGTTCATTCTTAACGGAGGAACATTAGTCTGGAGGAGGACCAAGCAGGGGCGCATTGCTGATTCCACTATGGAAGCTGAGTATGTAGCGACTTGTGAAGCTACTAAGAAAGCTGTGTAGCTCAAGAAATTCATGACTAATTTGGAAATGGTTCTAGACATATCAAAGCCCATCAACCTTTATTTTGATAATAGTGTATTGTAGCTAATTCTTGAGATCCTCGAAGTCATAAACGTGGGAAACACATAGAGCGAAGGTATCATCTCATCTGAGTGATTATGCATCAAGGGGACGTGAGCTTCACGCAGATAGCTTCAGAGCACAATGTTGCTGATCCATTTACAAAGGCCCTCACGACTAAGGTGTTTGAGGGTCACCTACAGAATAGTGGTCTACGGGATAGGCCACGTCTAGTCGAGGGCAAGTGGGAGATTTTATACTGGGCACATGTTATGCCCTAATTTATTACTTTGTGTACTTGTATATTAGTATGAATTGTATATATTATACACCTCACTAGATTTAGGACAAGTGGGAGATTGTTGGGGTTGATGCCCTAAATGTTGTAGGGTCTTGTAGTTTGTAATTGTATTGTACAAATGATTTATTTATTTAATAAAATAGGAGACGTTTTATTTGACATTTAGTAGCATTAAACCCACAAACCAATAAACTAACATCTAAGGTTATCACTTGTAGCTTAAACATGTATATAAAGACATACATGTGGATCATGTTTAAGTGATAACCTATATGGCCTATAGTAGATGGATAAGGCTGGATATCTTATCCTGGTGACACTACGAATACGACCCGCTTTGTAGATGCTACAACTGTTGTAAAGTCCTATAAATGATCTGATCCTGACCATTCATGTGGAGACATATGGTGGAGGTCTTCTATACAAAGGATTTTGTATCAGACTGGACTACGCAATGACTAGTCTTATTATATAACATTGTTCATAATAGAGACTTACATTTCACCAAGATGACCATAAGTGACATGACCTAAATCCTGAGTGAGTTATGAATTTCTGCATATAAAGGTACTCCTTTGATTTGTGTCGGTGAGAGTGACTAGATCGCCGACTCAATAAGCCTACCATTTTGGAGATTCGTTTGATTGAGGAGCTGGGAACACAGCTACACAAGACAGAATTCATTCATTCCCCAATGTCGGAGAAAGTAGATAAATTGCTCCCTTAAGGGCTGATTCTGGGGCTTGAACAATGTGGTGCCATACCCTCTCTTGGCCCGAGAGGGTTTGGTCATATTGGACTGTGATTTATTGTTCATTAGAGGGATCAATGATACTTAAGGAGTTAGATGTAACTTCAGGGGTAAAACGGTAATTTTGGCCCAGTTGTACTTACGAGCAATTTGTGAAGGGTCATCACACTGTTGACTAGTTATATCCAATGGACACATAAATATATTTGTAGTGCAAAGAGTGCAACTTTCAGTCTTTAGTGGAGTGCCCGACAGTTAATGAATGTTAAATAATTTAATTAAAGGAGTTTAATTAATTATTCAAGTACCATTGAAGCTTAAATCTACAGGTCCATGAGGTTTCCTCTGTATCTCAACAGGAATTTAATGAAAATCAATTTTGGATTATTTAAATTGTTCAAATTAACTGAGGGAATTAATTATATGTGATATAATTAATTTGTAATTAATTATATATGTGATATAATTACTATAATGTATTTGATACATTATTTGAGAGGAAATAAATATTTGAATTTGATTCAAATATTAATTATATGGATTTGATTCATAATTAAGTTTAGTATAAATAGGATTTATATTAAATATCATGCATTGTTGAGAGAATGAAAACTATAGATTATATTGTATTTGATACAATATTAAACTATAGGTTATGTGTTATATGATAAGGTAGTTATCATGTAAATATATATTAAATGGTTTTTGAAATACTTTTTTAATTTATTTTGAAAATGTTTTTAGGAGAAAGTTGTAACTCCCTCCCCCTATTTCTCTCTATTAATGTGTGCGTGTAGTGGTGTGGAGAGAGTGCTCTTCCAATTCCAAAAAGGCAGAAGTGTTCTCTGGAAAAACTGAATTCCTCTCAATCTTTTCCCTCTCTTCCAAATATCTAAGAGCCCACAACTCCTTAGTGATTCTCATCCCAAAAGAGAATATAAGAGGTGAAGGAGTTAGATAACATGCAACGAAAGAATTCAGAATCAATAAGCACTTTAATTACTCTTAATTTGAGCTCAGAACATCCTACTCATAACAAGTTTACAAGAGGATTTGAGTTACACATTACCTTTGAAGAAACCTCCACGAACTCAGCAGAATATCCATGAATTTGAGCTTGAATCTTCAATTAGACCACAACCAAGATCTTCTCTACTAATTAAAAAAGGATTGTGTGGTAGAAACACTCAAATTGAGCTGAATTTAGATGATTTTGAGAGATGGAAGAGGGTTTCTACTTTAGCAGAAGTCTGGTTAAAAAACACAACATGCATCCTTATTTCTCAGCCTTAAGCTTCAATTTATAAGCTCATTTTCATGCAGGGAGATGAATGCATGGCAACCAATAGCTGCTTTGAAGTTTGAATGAATTAATAGTGGAATTGGGTGATTAAGCTACTTAATCACCCATAGCGGATTTTTCCAATTTTTGGAAAAAAATCCACTATCACTTTATTTTAATCAATCAAACTGATTTAAAAATAATGTAATTTTATATTAAAATAAAATAATTTATTTTAATGTTAGTTTTACAAGATTAATTCTATAATATCTTAATATTAAATTAATAAAACAACATTTCCACTATAATGAATTCAATTTCATGTAATTAACATTTAAATCATAATTTAAATATTAATTGATTCTCCAATTTTGTTTAATTTTCAATAAAATTAAACGTTTCAATTGTATCGTATACAATTAATTGAAACCCTAAATTGAATTTGAATGTTTCAAATTTATAACCCTAATTTCAAATTTCATCCATTAATACTCAATTTATTAATCCAAATTATGAGCTAGTAGAGGGACCTGATGGACCTACAAATCATGAGTTCCAATGATTTGTAATTAATTGGTTAAACTTTTTAAACCGAATTAATTACTATTCGTTAATTATCAAGACATACCACTATTGCTCGATAATTGCACTCTCCTCATTCTAGATATATTTCTGTCCATTTTAACCATAATCGGTAATTCGATCATTTACAAGTCATTCGTATTTACAGTTGGGTCAAAATTACCATTTTACCCCTGTAAATGCACCTTGTTTCTTAAGCTCCCACTGACCCTCTATTGAATAATTGATTCGTAAAACCACTTATGAATCATATCCCTTTCTACCAAGAGAGGGCGGGGCCCCGTTGTTCAAGACCATGAATCAGTACTTAAGAGAACAACCTATCTGCTAACCCTAAGACGGGTAGGAGTGAATTTCATCTTGCAAGGCTATGTCCTCAACTATCTATCTGAACTTATCCCCAAAATGGGAGGCTTATTGAGCAGTGCTATTGGAATACTCTCACCCATGTAGATCAAATAATAATCCCGAATAAACAAGAGTTCATAGTTAGCTTAGGATTAAGATCGAGTTATCCTAGGTTATTTTAGTATGAAATAGTCAGTTTTAACAATAAACGGTCGTTATAAAGAAAAGTGACTATTTCGAGGTCGATCTTATGCAAACTCATTGCATGCCTCCACTCACATATCTCTACATGAATGATCTGTGGATCACATCATTTTGTATCAGCATACAAAATGGGTCGCATCCAATAGTGTTACCACGATGAGATACCCAATTTCATCTATATACTTATAGACCATTTAGGCTATATACTATAACTTGATCCTATTTATGTCACCACATAAAGTCTAAGTATTCATACTATAGTCATAGATTTGTTTATTGGATTTTCATGATAGAATGTAATATCAACAATTTTATTGAATAAAATACTCAATATATTTTATCGACAAATAGAATGTTTAACACGAAATTTATGAACTGTGAGTTTTAGGACATTTCTCAATAGGAGGTTCTTATTGTGGTGGTGTTCATTTGGATCATTTTTCCGTTCGTGAAAAATCCAAAGAATAGAATTGGTTTTCGTGAAGAAAGGTTCTTAAAGGATAAGTCTTCTCTCACCCTAATTCTCTATTTTCCATTTATGATTGTATGCTGTAGTTTTATGAGTATGCATAATGTTTGTATTCTATAATTTTGATTTTGTGAAAATAAAACTTGGACTGATCTCCACGTTTCTGCTCAAGGACCTTCACATGTTCCTTCACTCATATAATAACTATGGATCTTAGTTTATTAAATTTAGTTTTTACAAGTGCAATTTATATATTCAATAACAGTTTTATTGAATAAACCTTAATAACATCTTTATTGCAAATAGAATATATTTAATTTTACAAACTGCGAGTTTTAGGACATACAACCCAACATAGGTTGGTCTCATTGAGCAATTGGAAGTTGATTATATCCTTACCTCGATAGATCTAACAAAAGTAAGGCTATTTATGGTGATTGATCTAGACAGATCCAAAATTGTAGATCCGGCAGAATGTGGTTAGTCCAAATTTGTTCCAACCATAGATTTAGAAAAACATGAGAAAGTAAACAAGAAAATTTGTGGTCATCTCCTCAACCACATGAATGACTCATTCTTTGATCCATTTGTGGTCTAGAAGTCAGCAAAAACGATCTGGACATAATGGAATTAGAATATGCAGGAGATGACGCGAGCATAAAAAAAGTATCTTGTTAGCACGTGACTATAATTCCAAAGATGGATGACAAGCCGATTATGGACGAAGTTCATGAGTACTAGAATCTGGTAGAAAATGTGTTGACAGAAGGCATGAAGATGTGTGATATTCTTCAAGCAAACGTGTCATGAGAAATTTCCACCTTCCTATAGTGACTACCACAATCATCTAAAACATAAGAAGAAGGATCTGACAATCTATGAGCTAATCAGTCACATGCACAGAGAAGAAGCCAATAAGTAGAAAGATAAACTTATTTTTGAACCTTTAAGTTAGTTAATGCTAACCTGGTCGAGTCTTATGTTGAAAAAAATGACAAGTTTAAAACTAAAAGCACGCAAATTGTTAAAGACAAATCAACTCAAAAGAAAGGAAATCACAAGGTTACTGGTGGGAAGATTAGAAAGACCAAACCGGTATGTTATTCTCTAAAAAAACAAGGATACAAGTCCTACCAGTGCAAATAAAGGAAAGGAAGGTCATATCAACGACCTGTTTCACAAGGCAATATTGCTGAGTAGAAGGTGTTATGGTCATGGAAGTCAACCTGGTGGAAAATAAATATGACTAGATCCTTAACACTGGAGCCTTGAGACACTTCTACTCAAACTGAAAACTTTTTCATGAGTTCCAATACAAGTTGACGACGAGTGTGTGTATACATGGATAACTCTGCCACTTCAAGAGTACTTGAAAAAGGGAAGGTTCTCTTAAAACTCACTTTTAGAAAAAAAAAAACTTTATCATTGAGTGATGCTATATATATACATTCTTTAAGTAGGAACTTGGTGCTGGAAGTTTGTTGAATCTTGTAGGGCTTAGAATTGTACTTGAAGCTGGCAAAGTTATCCTTACTAAAAATGGTGACTTTATTGGCATGTGGTACTTATTTTTATTTTAAACACTATTTCTGTTACTACTAAGATGAATAAAGTACTTCCCTTTCTGTTTATATTGTGAAATCTATTAATATGTGGTGTAGTTAATTAAATCATGTGAATGTTGCATCGATCATAAAACTTAAAACTTTAAATCTCATCAATGTATTTAAAACACGTGAAAATGGTAGATGTCCTACTTGTGTGGAAGAAAATTTACCAAGAAATCTTTTAAATCATTTACCACTAGACGTATAAAATTACTTGAATTAATTCATCTCGATTGGACTTGAACTAATAAGCACCGTATTCATCATTTCCTAAAGTATTCGATTTTTATGTTTAGTAACTCCATTTGATTGAGGTGAGTAAGGAACAATAATTGGTGAATAATGCCATGTTCTAAATAACATTTTTCAAAAGTGGCACCATATTCACCCACTTTATCACTTCTTATTATCTTAATCTTTATGCTTAGTTGGTTCTTAACCTCATTTTTATAAAGCTCAAACATTTCAATTGCTTCATCTTTGCTTCTCAGCAGATAAAAATAACAATATCTTGTGCAATCACTTATAAACGTAATAAAAATACTTTTTACCACCTCTAGTTTGCACAAATTTCAAGTCACAAATATCACTGTGAATTAACTCTAAAGGTTTAGTAATTCTATCAGTTGAATGAAAAGGTACTTTAGTTATTTTCTATTCCACACGCACCTCACATTTATGATTTGGAATCAAATTCATATTAATTAGCGTGTGCAAAGAATTAAAATTGACATGTCTTGGTCTACCATGTCAAACAAATGACTTAATGTATAATCAAAAGTAGATACTTTATAATTAATACCTTTAGGTACAACTTTGAGTACATTTAACTTAAACAAACAATCACTCAAATAACCCTTTCCAACATACATATCGTTCTTGGAAAGTACAAACTTATCAGATACAAAGACTAACTTGAAGTCGTTTTTGCTAAGTAATGAACTAGAAACTAAATTCTTGCAAATAGTAGGAACATGGAGCACATTATTGAGAGTGAGCTTCTTGTCGTAAGTCATTTAAAGGACCACTTTGCCTTTTCCTTCAACCTTTGAAGTAGAAGGGTTGTCCATAATAATTGTTCTTCACTAGAAACTGACACATAGGATGTGAACATACTCCCATTGACACAAAGATGATGAGTAGCGCTAGAGTCTACCCACCATTCCTTGATACTGCCAACAATGTATCATCATGAAAATGAAGGAACTCTTAAATAAGAGTACCTATGAGCGGAAGCGGATCTTTTCGATTGCATTGTGACAGAATTACCATACATACAACAAACAGTATGCATTGTAGCACTAATTACTAGCATGCTTTAACCAATAAAAAATCAAAGACCGAGTAAACGTATCAGTTGAAGACTTTCTTCAATTAAACTCAGTCCAGCGGATGTGAACTCCTCTACGCTTCTTATCGTCCAGCAAATAGTCGCCTACCAGTACCACGGTCGTCTACATGAGCAGTAGCGCACGAACCAACAACAACTGGCGACGACACCACCACTCGAAGCCCTTAGTATTCTCAAAGTGAGAATCCAAAGGGTGGACTTTGACGAAATTGGTAGAGGGAAGATGGAAAAGACAATCGTGTAGTAAGAACAAGCAAGTGGGAGATAGTAGAAGACTATCGTATAGTTGGGTGCTTGTCATTTGAAAAAGGTACACAATCGTGTAGGTTTAGCTAAGCGATAGTCTATCAAATGGCAAGTGATAGTTTATTCCGTTCGGCGTGCTAAGCAATCATGTAGTAAATGTAAGTGATCGTTTAGATATCACGGACGATCGTTTGGTGCGCGGGTGTGCGATCGTTTAGGAAGATGGACACCATCACATAGGCTCTCAATGTTAAGTGATCGTATAGATTCACACCGTGAACGATTTTTCTGCGTCTCTTTTTTTGTGTCTTACAAAAATGAAAACCATTTTCATTTTATTCTGAATTCGAACTTCCCACTTTCGCACGATTCCGGAGAAATACTCGGCCAATTATCTCATAACCGCTAAATTAATTAAATAATTAATATAATCATATTATATTCTTAACCTATAGTTTGATATCATATATCTACTATAGTGTTTTCTCTTCTACTTGATATAAATCATATTTAGCCACGAAATCCACCATACTATAGTGTTTTCTCATACATTTAGTCAATCATATCATATATAATTAACGAGTTCAATTATATCAATATAATTGAACTCCCTCTTGTCAATTTGAACATTTCAAACTGACCCAAAAATTGATTCTCAACTTTGTCCAAGCTATCAAGGGGACCTTATAGACCTATGGCTCGAAACTCCAATGGTACATGAATAGCTGACTAAACTCTTTAGCCACAAAATCCACCATCCGTTAACTGCCAGGCATTTCACTAAAGATCAACAGCTGGACTCTTCTTACCACAGATATATTTATGTGTCCATCGGATATAACCAATCATGAGTACGATAACCCTTCACAGACGCTCGTAAGTACAGCTAGACCAAATTACCGTTTTGCCCCTGTAGTTACATCTCACTCCTTAAGTATCACTGATTCCTTTAATGAACAATACAATATAGTCTAACTATGTGTGAACACCTCTTGGGCTAAGAAAATGTATGTGGCACCACATCATTCAAGCCCTGAAATCAGCCCTTAAGGGAGTTATCTATCTACTTACCCCTGCTTCGGGGAAGGAGTGAATTCCATCTTGTGTAGCTGAGTTCCTAGCTCCCAAATCAGACGAATTCCCAAAGTGGTAGGTTTGAGTCGGTGAACTAGCCACTCGCACCCATGCAAATCAAAGGACCACCCTCAATGGGAGGAGTTCCCAACTCACTCAAGATTGAGGTCATGTAACTTATGTTCATCCTAGTGAAGTGAAGTCTTTGTCATGAACGATGTTATATAACGAGACGTTAACACTTCGTGGTCAGGTTTTATACAAACTCTTTGTATAGGACGCCCTTGCTTGCATGTCCCCTACACGAATGATCAGCATCAGACCATCTGTGACAACTCATAACACTTGTGACCATTCCATAAAGCAGGCCGCACACGTAACGTTACCAGGATAAGGTTTCCCTCTTATATTTATATACTACATACCATTTTGGTTATCCCTTAAGACATGATCCACTTGTATGTCACCACAAACATGCTTAAGTTACATACAGACAACTAGGGATTTTAGTTTATTGGTTTGTGGTAAAGCAAATAAAACATTCATCTGAGGAAAAACAAGAAGTGAAGTAAAATATCATATATTAGACATCACAAGCGTTCGTACAAACTATTTACAAACTACAAGACACGAGACTTTAGGGCATCAATCCCAACATAAAAGACTACACAAAAGTCAATATCTGCAATGCCATCTGATACTTCATCAACTTCTGTGATACAAGCTTGGGTATTTTTGCACTGAAAATTCTTTGGCTTACAATCCTTAGATTGATGTCCCATTTCAATGCAATTGAAGCACTTGCAATTGAACTGTCTTGTGGATCATTGTTTTTCACTTGAGTATTCATAAAAAACTTAATTTTATTGTTACTTTGTGGTCTATGTTGCATAATATTGGCCTTGCGGTTTATAGCACCATCCATAGAACATTTTTTGCTTTTATGTTGTTTTCTTCAATTCCAAGATGAATCATAAGTTCCTCAAGTTTTATCTCATGCGTTTATGCTTGAGATAATTTTTTAAATCTCTTCATGAGGGTGGTAATTTTTCAATTATTACTGCTACCTGAAACGATTTACTCAAAGTCATATTCTTAGCATGTATATCGTGTAGAATTACTTAGACTTTTTGAACTTGACTGATCATTGTTTTGGAATCCACCAGTTTGTAATATAAAAATTTCCCAACTACAAATTTCTTTGAACCGACAACTTCAATTTTATATTCTTTCCAATGAATTCCAAAGTTTTTTTTTGCTGAATCAACACTGCCATATATATTATATAGTGTATTGTCCAACCCATTCAAAATGTAATACTTGCAAGGACATTCTGCATGTTTCTATATATCAATTGCAAGTTGTTTCTCCCTTAGATAAACGGGGCATCTTCTTTGAGAAATTTTACCAAATTAAGGTAGTGAGATAAAACAACATTTTTTGTTGTCAACATTTGAAATCAACACCACCAAAATTTTCACGTTTCTCCTCTGGGCAACACCAGAAACAAGAATATAATCAAAATTTGTTGAAGTCATATATTCAAAAACAAAATAAATCAAACCAAATAAATAATTAAACAACTTTTAAAAAAAAAATCAAACAAAACTCACTGTATAGAACAATACGATTTGTAGTAAAACAGAGTCAATATAATAATGTTGTTGACGCCAATTGAAAGTAAAACAGAATTAATATTAATTTTCTAAAATAGAACCAATTTATAAAACATAATGAATATAAATCAATTAAAGATTTTAAAAACATAACATAAATTAATATCTAAGATATATCTAAGACAGAACATATGAAATTTGTGGAGGGTGAAATGAACCCAAATAGCATAATTAAATTCGAGGTTTGGGTAAAGGAAGTTGAGCTAAGAAGGTGGGATAAGGAAAGCCAGCCAAACTCGACAGGTAACTCGAAGGTAGAAGCTAAGCTAATAGACTTTCAAATGGCTTCTGGCTAAAACAATATTGTATCTTGTGCACATGGAATGATATATACATAAATAAGGAATATATATTTAAGTAAAGAAATATATATGTATATGGATATTTAAATAAAGAAATATATATGTGTATATATATTTAAGTTAAAAAAGGAAATAAATATATATGTGTATATTTAAATAAAGAAATAACAATATATATATATATATATATATATATATATATATGAAAAAAAAAAAGAATGAAGGGGGGGTGGCAGCCGGACTGCCCACTCTCCACTATGAAAGAAGAAGCCAACTCGTAAGGGGCTGGCAGCAGGGCTTCAAAGCCCGACTGGCAAGACAAAAAAGGGGGGAGGGGTCGGCTTTGAGAAAAAGCCAACCATTATGGGTTGGCAGCGGGCCTATGAGCTCAGCTGACCTCTAAATGAGGCCAGCCCAAAGCTAATGGGGTTGGCCACCAACCCACAACCCATTTCTACCCTCAATTGGGCTTGTTTTTCATAGCTTTTTTGGCTATGCATTAGATTTTCAAGAAAAGGAAAATTAATGGAAACCTCTTTTAAGATGGTTAATTTAAAGACTATTTATTTACCAATTTCGTTTGTGCAGCTCAATTATTACATTATTAGAGAAGCATAACACATTAAAGATAATTATTGGTAAATCAAAAGTCATACTTCCACCCAAAGGTCGAGAACAATAAGGGTTGAAGTTTGTAATAGCTCGGATAATGATGGTTCAAGTGGAAAACGGATAAAGTAATGATTAATGATGCCTTGGAAGCTGAAGAGACAAGCTATGTTCGATTATTACACGAATGACCTATATAATTCAAGGGGTACCGTAAAAAAGAGGTATGGTTTTCAACCTATGCTAATTGTTACTAGTTGACTCAAATTCAAACTCGATTCTAACTTGAGCATCGGAGTGGATTTGGCTCAACACCACACTGGTGTTAACTTTACTCACTTTTCTTGCAGGATATCCAGTTATTCTCCTTCAAATACAAATTTACCGTTAGTGCAATTTTCGATATCAACAGTTGGCGTTGTCTGTGGGGAGAATAACAATATCTTTTTGCCTTACCACTATACTTTATGTTCGAACCATGAGCAACAATGTGAATAGAGAAAATCTCCCAATTGACGGGGATGATTTGAATTGTGAATGTCACCACAACCCACACATGTACAGGAAGCTTACGTGGGGGAAACCCATTGACTTGAAAATGAGCCAGCTTTGGAGTACGTGGCTTTAGCCACCAAGGTGGATAGCTTAGGTCAGAATCTGAGCCAGATCATGGAGATGCTCAGACGATCGAACCCCATCATCGAGGCCATCAAGCAGAGTGCGATCCACTCTCTTGAGGAAAATAAGCGTGATGGGAAACAAAGGCATAATTTGGGCCAAAGCACCACCCCAGTGGTTCGAGACCCAACCAAAGGTAAGGGTCCAACAATTGAAGGGATAGGAGAATCTGAGGTTTTCGAACCAAAGGCATCAGAGAGGTTGGTACTAGAAGGAAATGATCAGTGTACAGACGGCCTGGGTTTGAAGAAGCAGACACTCATTGATCACCACTCTCAAACCCCTACTGTTCAAAACTATGCTCCGGTTAAAAGCCAACCTTGGAAATCTCACACAAATTAGGGGCGATCAACGGCCCAAAAAGGTGACCAAATGGAAGCTTGGAAGATGAAGCAAGCTGACAAATCTGACCTAGGTACAGACTTATGGGATCTTATCAATCAAAGACGGAGGAGACAGGCCGAGGATGATAGAAAAGTGGATAGCCGACCATGGGCATTTGAGTTACAACACATCCAAAACCAACTAGGAGATATCAAGAAGGCTTAGGATCATGAGGGGTTAGATCTAGAAAATTTGTTAGATCAGGTAGACCGACACTTCATAAATGAGATAATGCAGGAGTTGGTACCCCCCAAATTCAAGTTGCCAACCATAAAAACCCTATGATGGATTAAAAGATCTAGTAGAGCACCTAGATACATTTCGGTCATGGATGGAACTCCATGGAGTCTGACACGCTATCAAGCGTAGGGCATTCTTGTTCACTTTGGTAGGACCTGCCCGAAAATGGTTTAGAAAGCTAAAAAGAAGATCAATAGCTTCATTCCGAAAGCTAGCTAGAGCATTCATTACTCAGTTTTTAAGAGGTCGAGATCAGAAAAAACTTCTCACTCATCTCCTCACCATAAAGCAAGGAAGAAATGAATCGCTGAGAGAATATGTCGCAAGATTCAATAGCAAAAGGACTTAGAGATGAGAGGTTACTTTGGTCTTTAGGCAAGAAAGCTGCAACCACCAATGTTGAGTTGCTTTCTAGGGCCCAGAAGTACATGAGTGCCTAGGAGCTTCTCCACTCGAGAGGTGGTTAGGAAGAGAAAACCACTTGCCCGAATCACCATAGATCGAGGGGTTGAGAAGAGGAAGACCTGAGAACAAGAAGATAAGAATGGAAGAACGACCTATAGCATAGGAAAAAAAACAACCTAGAAAGGCTTGCCACTTGGCAAGTTTGAGCGTTACACCCCCACGGTGGTTCTCGTGGAGAAGATATTAATGGAGATCCAAGATAAGGAAATGCTGAAGTGGTCTGCAAAGCTTAAAGTTGGGTTACACCGAAGAAACCAAGACAAATACCATCTCTTCCACCGGGACCATGGCCATACCACCGTTGAATGCTTTGACCTCAAGGAAGCCATAGAGACTTTAATTCAACAGGGATAATTGAAGGAATATATGGGAGCAAGCAGAGACCAGAATGGCAGTCAAAGCAAAACAACTCGAAGCAGAAGAGACCACACGCCGACTCCCCCCAGAGAAATTAAAATAATTATGGGCAGACCGGCTGGGGGCGATTCCGAAAGAAAGCAAAAAGAGTATAGCTTGGGGCGCATACGATCACATTTCTTTGCGATCGCTATCTTTCGATGCGCCCGGGCGCCAAATTCCTTGGATCACAATTTAACTTATGCCAACAAATTTTTCCTGCACAAAATAAGTAAATTAGCTGCTTTTATGTGATTGGCGCATGCGATCGCAATATTCTCAGTTTAATGCTTTTGGACATTATTTTATATATTTTTACTGTCGTATTCCCTCATTGTTTTACTTATTTACGCTGTAATAACGTGCTTTTCTACCCGTTATCACACCCCTAAATTTAAAACAATGCTTGTCCTCAAGCATAAACTAAAGATTTTATTTAGAGAGTCAGCCGCCTTTTCCTTACCTATATTTCTCGAGGTGCCTTATTCAAATCTTATGAATCAAAATCTTCTTAATTTCTATGCTGGTCTCTTCCTAAAATATTTCTAATACTTCGGGACTGCAAGTTTAACCTTAAAAAAGACTTGTTTCCAGGACATCGCATGATTTATTTCAAAACTTTTTCCAGTCAGGGTGTTTCCAAATGATTTTTATCCTTACGCAGTTTAGATATTTTTTTTGTGACCTTACGCTGATCCAAGTGTCTTGCCTTCATTTTGGCTTGCCCCTACGAGTGTCATACGAGCAAGGCGCTCTTTCTCAGTCTAAACTCATGCCCATTTGGCAGCGGAGTTGTGATCACTTGATTTATGCGTTGATCACGATTCCTACCTTTGTTTTTGCTTGCCCCCACGGGTGTCATGCAAACATCCAACTATGAGTAGGATTCAATCTCATCGTTATGATATATATATATATATATATATGTATGTATGTATGTATGTATATACATGCATATACATATCTATATATATATGTATATACATATGTATATATATATATATATATGCATATATGTATATACATATGTATGTATATATATATTTCAAATGTTTAAAAGCAGCAAGGTTGAAAATGAATACTGGCACCTCCAAATTTAGACGCAGCAATGTCCTCATTGCTGATAGACTGAAATGATTCATGCAATGCGGTTTGGAAGTTTCGTAAAAGTCATTTTGAAAGAAAGCTGGTGGACCATTAAGTTCTAGAAATATTTCATGAATTGACTATCCTGAAATTAAGTTGATTTTAGTACATGCGATGTGAGATAGAGGCATGAGTTTCATCATTGAAATCATAATTGGTACAGAAAACATTGTGGTGACTAAATAAAGTAATCAACATTCAATCATTGCGCCAACTAAAGAAGATGCGATGATAAAATTATCAATGTTAAGAATGAGATACGAGAGTGCAAAATTTGGAATAAAAAAAGTCAAAGAAAGATACAACCCCCAAATTTGCTCTGTTGTCCCATCATTTGTGATCGCATCCTTCTTTGTGGCGAGCTGATTTTTTCGATTGCGATGGGTCTGGTTGCGTGCTTTCGGTTATCGCGTAGCTCCACCGCAATCGTTTACCACGATCGTTGCTGAAAAAAAATCAAGAGGGTCAAAAATATGAAAGACAGAGTTGATAATTTTTTTGTTTTTTTTTAGGAGTCGTGTTTGTACGAAAAAAGGTAGAGTAAATTCATGAAATAAAGATATAAAAAGGATACTTCAAAAAAATTGTGTCCCTGATGGGTTTGTATCGCATACTATCGTAGGGACTGCTCATTTCTTCTTCACTCAGGAATCCCTCAGGTCCACGAAGGTTTTCTCGCGATGCAAGTCTCCTCTGTGATATATCTTGACTCTTTGCCCGTTGACTTTGAATGCGTTGGTCCCATCCTCATTGGTTAACTCAACTGCCCCATGCGAGAATACCTCTTTGATTATAAATGGTCCGAACTAATGCAACTTTACTTTTTTGGGAAAAAATCGTAGCTAAGAATTGTATAACAAGACGTTTTGTCCAACCTGGAGATTCTTCTCGAATAGTCGTTTGTCATGCCAACGTTTTGTGCGCTCCTTGTAAATCTTGGCATTTTCATATGCTTGAATTCTCCATTCGTCTAGCTCGATCAACTGAAGTTTTCTTGCCTCCCTCGCAGTCTTCCAATCAAAATTGAGCTACTTCACTGCCCATAGTGCTTTGTGCTCCAATTCAAGCGGTAAGTGACATGCCTTTCCAAACACTAGCGCAAATGGGGACATGCCTATAAGTGTTTTATAGGCAATTCTGTATGCCCACAAGGCATCGTCCAACTTCATGGCCCAATCTTTGCGTGAAAGATTCACCACTTTCTCTAGGATCAGTTTGATTTCCTTGTTAGACACTTCGGCCTGGTCGTTTGTCTGTGGATGATATGCGGTGGCAACCTTATGGTGGATATTGTATTTGAGCAGCAATTTGTTGATGACGCCATTGACAAAGTAGGAGCCTTCATCACTTATTATGGCATGTGGGGTGCCAAAACGAGTGAAGATATTTCTTCTCAAGAATTTGGAGACTATCGTTGCATCGCTTGTGACGCACAATACCGTTTCAACCCATTTAAAAATATAATCGATGGCCAATAGAATGTACTTGTGACCATTTGATGGTGGAAATAGTCCCATGAAGTCTATGCCCCATATGTCGAATAGCTCCAATTCTAAGATAATATTCATTGGCATCGCATTCTTCCTTGAAATGTTTCCCATGCGTTGGCACCTGTTGCATCTCATAGAATATTCTCGCGCATCCTTGAATAAAGTCGGCCAAAAATATCCACTTTGTAACACTTTTGCTGCTATGCGTTGACCTCCAAAATGTCCACCATATGGTGAGTCATGGTATTGGGATAGTATGCACTGTTGAGCAGTCTCTGGTACACATAGACGCAAGATCTGGTCTGACCCCCTCTTGTAAAGATTTAGCTCATCCCAATAATAGAATTTACATTCGTGCATAAGTTGCCTCTTTTTGTGGGATGTGTAATTTTTCGAGAATTGTTCACAGACCAGATAATTGACCACATCTGCGTACCATGGTAATTCTTCAATTTTTAACAATTGCTCATCTGGGAAGGATGCGTTCACCTCTGACTGGTTGCGATCTGCTTTCGGATTCTCTAATCTTGATAAGTGGTCCGCAACTTGGTTTTCCATCCCCTTGCGGTCAATGATTTACATGTTGAATTCTTGGAGGAGGAAAACCCATCGAATTAACTTCAGCTTTGCATCTTTCTTGGTCATTAAATATTTGATTTCCGAGTGGTCGGTGTGAACGATCACTTTGGATCCTAGCAAGTAAGCTCTAAATTTTTCCAGCGCAAAGATCACCGCAAGAAGCTCTTTTTCAGTGGTAGTGTAATTTGCTTGGGCAGGGTTTAAGGTTCTACTCGCATATGCGATGAGGTGTTGCATTGTTTTTTTCTTTTGTGCTAGCACCGCCCCCATCGCATAACCACTAGCATTGCACATGAGCTCAAATGCCTTTGTCTAGTCAGGTGCGATCAACACAGGTGCGGTTATCAATGTGTTCTTCAATATTTTGAATGCATTAAGGCACTGTGTATCAAAGTCAAACGTTTTATCGACCTCCAGCAACTCATTCAATGGTAGAGCAATCTTTGAAAAGTCCTTCACAAAACGACGGTAAAATCCTGCATGTCCCAGGAAACTCCTGATAGCCGTCACATTTGTTGGCGGTGGAAGCTTTTCAATGGCCTCAATCTTTACCTTATCCACCTCCAACCCTTCCTTGGTTACTTTGTGCCTGAGCACAATACTTTCATTCACCATGAAATGGCACTTCTCCAAATTCAGTGCAAGATTTGTCTCTTCACATCTCCTTAGTATCTTCTCCAAATTGTTCAGACATATTTCATACGATTGCCCATAAACCAAGAAGTCATCCATAAATATATCCACTAAATCTTCAAGATACTCAGACAAGATGGCCATCATGCACCTCTGGAACGTGCTCGGTACATTGCATAATCCGAACGGCATGTGGCGAAAAGCAAACGTTCCGTAGGGGCAGGTGAATGTGGTTTTCTTTTGGTCTTCAAGAGTAATCATTATTTGGTTGTAGCCCGCACACCCGTCCAGAAAACAGAAGTAATCATTTCCTGCTAGGCGGTCTAGCATCTGGTCAATAAAAGGCAAATGGAAATGGTCCTTCTTCATCGTCGTATTGAGTTTGCGGTAGTCCATGCAGATCCGCCAGACAGTGACGATCCTCATTGGTATTAATTCATTGTTAACATTTGGGACTACTGTTATTCTTCCCTTCTTGGGCACACATTGCACGAGGCTGACCCATGTGCTACCGACGATTGGATATAATGCTTGCGTCAAACCATTTGATTATCTCTTTTTTCACAACCTCCTTCATCGCAGGGTTTAGTCTGCGTTGAGGTTCGATAGACCCTTTTTGGTTTTCTTCTAGACGTATCCTGTGCATGCAATATGGGGCTGATTCCTCTTATATCTGCTAGCGTCCACCCTATTGCTTTTATGTACTTCTTTCGGATGCTAAGCAACGCATTTTCTTGTTCTTCTTGTAGCGCAGAGGAAATTATCACTGACAGAGTTTCATTTTGCCCCAAGAAAACATACTTCAGATGGCTTGGCAAGGTTTTTAATTCCACAGTAGGTGGTTGTTCCAAGGATGGTTTTTGTGCTTTTCTCTCTTCATTCAACGTCAATTTTTCTTCTTTGTTTGCTGTTTCCATGATCACATTGCAGGTTACTACGAATGCGGTCGCATCCTCTTTTTCATCTTCTTCTTCAGACTCTTCTTCTTCACTACAATTGGGTTCATTGTCGAAATCAGATAGGTCTTCACCTTCATGGCTTTAATAATGTCAAACCTGAGCTTCTTCTCATTTACACACAGCGTGATCTCTCCCTTTCACACATCAATTTGAGCACGACCAGTGGATAAAAATGGTCGTCCCAATATGATGGGTACAACCTTGTCCGCTTCGTAGTCGAGAATGATGAAGTCTGCCGGTAAAATAAATTTGTCAGTTAAGACTAGGCATCTTTCAATTTTTCCTCTGGGTGAACCAGGGACTTGTCTGCCAACTAGAAAGTCACCGTCGTGGGCACCAACTGCCCCACATTCAACTGTTTGAAAATTGAAAGGGGCATTAAGTTTATATTGGCCCCAAGATCACAAAGCGCTTGACCTATGTATATCCCGCCAATTAAGTAGGGTATCGTGAAACTTCCAGGGTCGCACATTTTCGGTGGAATTATGGTGTTTGACTTTTGCGTTAACGCCACCATTGCGAACTTTCCTTTGCTCCTTTTCTTTGTCACCATGTCCTTAAAAAACTTAGCATATTTTGGCATTTGTTCAATCACTTCTGTGAACGGGATGTTGATGTGTAACTATTTTAACATGTCCATGAAGCGATGATACTGCGCTTCATCATTTTTCTTCTTCTTTAGTCTTTGCGGGAATGGTGGCAGCTGTACCTTCACCGTTCCCTGTTCCATAGGCTTAGAAGTGGATGCAACTTCTGGTTCCATTGTCTCATTTTCTTCTGGTTCATCCTGTGTCAACGGGGTCTTGGATTCCATCACAACTAAAGTAGTTCTACTTGGCTCTATCTTCTCTTCTGCTATTGTCTTTCTTCTTCGCAAAGTCACAACTTGACATTGCTTCTTTCCTATATTCCCTGGGTTGTGAGGGAGCTCAGTTGAACTCGGCAACGCCCTTTGCGGTCTATTTTTCAGTTCGCCCGCTATCTACCCTATTTGGATTTCGAGATTACAGATTAAAGTCATCTGATTCTAGAGCACCGTCTCGTTCTTTTCTATGTATTGCTTCAATAAGCTCTCAAGGGAAGATGATGGCGGTGCTTGCGAGCTACTCGCTTGATTTTGCGATTGACCATTTATTCGCGGGAAAAATCCTTGCGGCCCTTCTTTTTGTGCCATGGGTTGATAATTCTGTTGATTGTTTTTCCACACGAAATTGGGGTGGTTTCTCCACCCGGGGTTGTAAGTGTTAGAGAAAGGATTGTTCTTTACGAAGTACACATATTGCGGGTTCCTCGGACATTTTTCCATCGGATAAAAATCTCCACAAGTAGCACAACTTGTGCTTGTCTGCTCGATTGTGTTGACCTGCCCTCTTTGTGTTCTCGGGCTATTGATTGTGATGCCCTGTATCAGATTCATCATCGCATTCATTTGACTTTGTAGGGATGCGATGGCCCCATTGTTCGCGTCACCTTCTCGAATTTTAAGTCGTTGATCGTTTTCCCTCCAATCTTCGTGATTCTTTGATATGCGATCAAGAATATTTTTAGCCTCACATACGTTTTGTCAAGCAAACCTCCAGCTGCTACCGCATTAGCAGCCATTTGCGATGCAGGGTTCAAACCGTGATAAAAGATTTCCATTTGGAGACAGTCAGGTAAGCCATTGTGCGGACAATCTCGCACCAATCTCTTAAACCTGCCCAGGCATCGCTTAGTGATTCGTCAATTTCCTGTTCAAAATTTGTAATCAACTTCATCCTTCTTGCGTTCTTGGTAGGGGGGAAGTATTTCTTCATGAACTTCTCTATTACTTTCATGAACTTCCCCCCTGCTTGTTCCCACGAGGTTATCTCCCCTGGTTCGAGAGAATAAGGCCATTTCCTTGCTTGGTCGCACAGCGAAAATGGGAACAACGTTAGTCGAACTTCTTCAGCTGAGATGTTTGGGAACCCAAAAGTATTGCAGATTTCGATGAAACTCCGGAGATGGGCGTGCGGATCCTCGCCATGCCCTCCACCAAACTGTCCGACCATCTGAATCATCTGCAACATAACTGGCTTCATCTCAAACCTCGATCTGTCCAAGGCTAGTCTCATGATTCCTGGGGAGAAATCATAGAGGTTGTGTGACGCATAGTCCTGGATGGGTCTATTACAGTCTTTTGCTAGGAGAATGGGGTATGCCATGATATTGTTCACGTTTGCTGCTCTATCTTCCGGTTGTTCCGCCATGTTGGGATTTCTCTCTTGTTTTTGTTGGTGGTTGTTTCTTCGTCTTCTTTGGAACGTTTTTTCAATCTCTGGGTTGTAGTTGGACTCAAGAACGTATCCTTCGCTCATATGACACTCGCTTCTTCCCTTACCAAAGGAATGGCAATGCACAGAGGTTGAAAGCTGCAAAGAAAATAAAAAAGTTACTGTTAGTGCAATATGTACTGCTGTAGTCCCCGACAATGGTGCTAAAAACTTGATGCATTGTAAATGTGATGAGATTATGGTGTATGTTGCGGTGATGAGTTATGCATTGCACATGCAAGTTTTCCTAGTAAATCCCAAGTATAAATCTCACTAGGTTTCCTGGTAAGTCCAGGGTCGAACACAGGGACTACCGAGATACTATGCGACAGTAAAATTGATTCCTTTGCGATGGCAGAAACAAATAAATTGGTTGGTGTTTTGTTTAAGTATAAATTCATGTGACGGATTTGAGTAAAGAGTTGATGAAATTGAGAATTACAATGAGTATGCGATGAACGAGTTGAGAAGGTATTTAGCTAACACTTCCTAAGATTGCACTCAATTTATGCGATCATGCTACACACACACAACAACATGTCATCTCTCAATGAAAATGCCATAGTTCCTATTTCTAGGACGCATGCGATGCATACAATGATGTCGATAGGACTTATGTCTAAGCCTCTATTCTTGTCTATGCGATAATGATGATACACACATACACAAGGTAACCGCATACTATCATATCCTATTTCTAGGATGCATGCGATCCATAATAGCAAACAGAACTTATGTCTAAATTTCTATCTCTTGCTTATGCGGTTCTAATTTGACTCTCTTAAGCCTAGATTCTAATTTGATTCTCTCAAATCTAGATTCTTTCTTTATACTAATCTCTCAAGTATCTCTAAAGGGTGAATGACGTATACATAAGACACGATGATCACATAAAGTGAAGATCTTAGGTCATGCTAGCTAAGTTCTTCTCAACCCATTCAGAAATTTAGCTACTCATGCAAAATGTGGAGAGATTGAACAGATGTTGAGATGAGAATTCCATTTTCTATAAATAAAGTGAAGAATACAAAACAACAATGGAATGTAGGGATAAGAAGCCTAGTAGCAATGTCTTGCTTCATGTGGCTTTTACACTATATTTTTACTCTACTCTGCCCAGAAGAATATCCTTGCTTTTGCAAGCGTCGGCCTTCTCTCCTTCTATAGCGCTTCCCGACAGTCTTTCGAGCTGTCCATGAATGTCCTCTCGGTGTCTTCTTCTCTTTGCTCGCCTCCACCTTCTAAGTATAAGAATAACTATTACAGACTAATGGCTATCTAATTTGTATATGATCTATGTTCTATATATGGCGAACTTCTTTAACGATGGTGGCCTTCAGTATTTATAGAGCTCAAGGTGAAGAAGTTATTCTCTCTAATGATTACAATGATGGAAGGTCATTAAATCTTCTGTCTGATGCGCTGATTAATGGTCATAAAAAAGTTGAATGTACTTACTACAGTGTGTCGTTAACGGCTTGTCAACTAAATTCGGATTCGACCGTCATCAGCTTTCCGTCCCATTATGATTTATTAAGCTTTACTTTGATGTGCCATCTTTATGCGGCCACCTTCTTGAGCAACTTCTCGTGAGCGCATACGATCGCATGTCTTTGCGATCGCAATCTTTCGATACGCGCGGACGCCGAATTCCTTGGATCGCAATTTAACTTGCGCCAACACATTTTTCCTGCACAAAATAAATAAATTAGCTGCTTTTATCGATGGGCGCATGCGATCACAATATTCTCAGTTTAACACTTTTGGACATGATTTTGTATATTTTTACCATCGCATTCCCTCATTGTTTTACTTATTTGCGCTGTAATAACGTGCATTTCTATCTGTTATCAAAGCTCGATGATGCGTTATTCTATGAAGTGAAATTATGGAATGAGATGCGGTGATGAAAATGTATTGTGCAACAAGTTTTCTCAGCGGAATCCAAGTATAAACCCCACTGAGTTTCCTAGTAAGTCCAGGGTCGAAATCAGGGACTAGGAAAAACAGTATGCGGTGATAATTTCTAAGAAGACCTTGCAATAACCAAATAATTCAAATAGTTGTTTGTGTTGTTGTTTG
Organism: Benincasa hispida; assembly: GCF_027475165.1. Taxonomy (NCBI): domain Eukaryota; kingdom Viridiplantae; phylum Streptophyta; class Magnoliopsida; order Cucurbitales; family Cucurbitaceae; genus Benincasa; species Benincasa hispida. Next base: position 48,193,815 of record NC_143481.1, on the reverse strand, counting down.
CGGTGTAAAAATAAATGTATGCAGCGAATTTGAGAAAAGTTCGATTATGCGGTAGAGTATGCGGAGGAACGTGTTGAGAAGGCCTTTCACTAGCGTTTCCTGGGAATGCGTCAAACTATGTGATTATGCTACACTCATGTGACAGCAGATCATTTTCCAATGTAAATGCGGTGCTCCTAGTTCTAGGACGCATGTGTTGAATGCAACAATGTCCATAGAGCTTATTCCTAAGTCTCTACTCTTTTCCTATGCGATGATGCAAGATGCACACAAAGACAAGGTGACTGCACACAATCATATCCTATTGCTAGGATGCATGCGATGCGTTAATAGCAAACAATGCCTATTCCTAAGCTCCTATCTCTTGACTATGCATTATAATCTAACTCTCCTGAGCCTAGATTCTAACCTGACTTTTCCAAGCCTAGATTCTATTCTTAGACTACCCTCTCGAGTATCTCTAATGGACGAATGAAGCATACATAATACAAGATAATCGCATAGAGTGAATATCCCCAGTTAAGCTAGCTAAGTACTTCTCAACCCATTCGACAGATTTAGCTACTCATGCATAATAAACAGATAGTGAACAGATATAAAGAAGTAAATTCCATTTCTATAGATAAGATTGAGTACAAAATGACAATGGAAGATAAAGATAGAGAGCCTGGTAGCAATCCCTTGTTCCCAAGGCCTTTACACTGTCAACTCTATTCTGTTCGAAAGATAATCCTGCTTCCGCAGGAGCTGGCCTTCTCTCCTATCTCGACACTTCTGACACTTTCCCAAGCTCACTGAACTGATCTATCGACACAATCTCGCTTCTCTCTTTTCCACCTTAAAATAAAAGAAAATCTAAGAACAAGGCTATTCTAACTATGGAGAAGAATTATCTAAGTATCCGAACTATCCGAACTCGTTGAACTATTCAAACTGCCAAACTCCTTTTCTGAAGGTTGCCTTCGGTATTTATAGAGCTTCAGGGTGAAAGGCGACTTCTCTTTTATGATTGCATAGATGGGATGACTTCAATTCTCTGACTGATGCGCCAAATATTTGTCACTGAAAAGCTGAGTGTACTTGTTATCGTTAGTGGCTTGTCAACTTAATTCGGATTCGATCGTCATCAGCTTTCTGTCCCATCGTGATTAATTATGCTTTTCACCCAGATGCACCCACCAAGTTGCACCGGCTCTATGCGACAATCCTTCTTGAGCAGATGTTTGCGAGCACAAATCACCACAAGGCCTTGTGGTGACGCTATGCTCTTCCATTGATTTCTTATGATCGCGCTTTCCGCCTTATGTCAATGCATATTTTGCATAAAAATACAAAAGTTAACTTTTTCTATGCGATGAACGCATGCGGCAGCAATGTTATGAACTTAATGCTTTTTGGACGCAATCTAACATATTTTATCAACGCAACCCTGCATTGTTTAATAACTTAGCACTATCATAATGTGCATTTCTGCCCGTTATCACACCCCCAAATTTAAACAATGCTTGTCCTCAAAATATTGTGAAGGGCACTTATTCAAGTCTCTTCTTAAAATATTTCTAAGACCTAGGGACTGCAAGTTTAACCTTCAAAAGGACTTTACTAGATTCCAGGACATCGCATGATTTATTTCAAAAAGAACTTTTTCACTGGGGTGTTAAATGATTTTATCCTTGCATATTTTTGACATTGTTATTTTTCTCTGACCTTGCACTGATCCAAGTGCCTCGCCTTCGTTTTGGCTTGCCCCTACATGTGTCATGTGGACATCCAACTATGAGCAAGGCACTCTTTCTCAAACTAAACTCATACCTACTTGGCAGTGGAGTTGCGGTCATTTATTTATACGCTGATCCTGGCGACTTACTTTCGTTTTGGCTTGCCCCCACGTGTGTCATGCGGACATCCAACTATGGGTAAGTGCTCTTCACAACTTAATTCTTATTAACATGGGTTTCCCCATTGCGTTGACAGTGGAGTTGTTATTCTCAAAATTTCCCCCCTCCCCCCCCCCCTTTTTTTTATAGAGCTAAAAATAGCAAGGTCGAAAATAAATACCTCACCCCGAAATTTAAAATACGGCAATGTCCTCATTGCCAATAGATTGAAAGAAGTCATGCGATGTTCTTAGGAAGCTACGTAAAGAGTTAGTTTGAAGAAAAGCTAGCAAACCACTAACTTCTATAAATATTTCATGTGGTGACTTGTCCTACAATTAAGTTGACCCTAATATATACGAAAAAAATAGAAGCATGTTTTTCGTCATTGAAATCATAATTGGCAAAGAGATAGCATGTGGTGACTTACTAAATTTATCAATGTTAAATGATTGCGGTAATCAAAGAGGATGCGGTGATAAAACTTTCAAAATTAAAATGCGATGTGATAGTGCAGAATTTGGAATAAAGTAAAGGAAAATACAACCCCCAAATTTGCATTGTCGCCCGCATTGTTTGTTGACGCATCCTGCTTTGCGGCGATCTACTTCCTTTGGATTGCGGTGACAGAATAAAGTAGTTGCATCTTCGTGCAGCGCCTCCGCAATCGTGTACCTTGATCGTTTGCAAGGAAAACATTGAAAGGGTCAAATGATAAAAAAATCTTAAAAAAATTTCTTGCCCTTTTTTTTAAAGAAGTAAAATGCAAATAGATAAATGATAATTGAAGCGTCGTAGTAATGAGAGTTCATGAATCGTAAGTAAGCAAAAGGATACTCCAGAAGACTTGCACCCTAGATGATATTGCATGCCAGTGCAGAGGCCACTCCATTTTCCTCTATTCCGGGTTGCTCAGGTCTACAGAGGTCTTTTCTCGCCAAAAATTACCCCCACAATATGCCTTGACTCGCTGCCCATTAACCTTAAATGTACGGGTCCCGTCCTCAGTAATCAGCTCAACCGCACCATGCTAGAATATTTCTTTAATGATAAAGGGTCCAGACCAGCGCGACTTTAACTTGCCAGGAAAGAGCCGTAGCCGTGAATTGAAGAGCAAGACCTTTTGTCCAACATGAAGATTTTTACCGCATAGTTTGCTGTCATGCCACCATTTTGCTCGTTCTTTGTATATTTTGGCATTTTCATAAGCTTGCATTTTCCACTCATCAAGCTCGACCTGTTGCAGCTTTCTTGCTTCCCTTACTGCTTTTAAATCAAAGTTAACCTTCTTCACCGCCCACAACGCTTTATGCTCCAGTTCCAATGGCAAATGACATGCTTTACCAAATACCAACGCATACAGAGATGGGCCTATCAGTGTTCTATAGGCAGTTCGGTATGCCCACAATACATCTCCAACTTTGTTGCCCAATCTTTTCACGAAGGCTTTACCACCTTCTCCAATATCAACTTAATTTCTCGATTGGACACTTCAGCCTGACCATTCGTCTGTGGATGGTATGCGGTGGCCACTTTGTGGAGGGTATTATATTTTAGCAATAGATTTTTGATAGAGTAATTGACAAAGTGTGAGTCTTCGTCACTTATTATGGCACGTGGAGTGCCAAAACACGTGAAAATATTTTTCTTCAAGAATTTGGAGACTATTGCCGCATCACTTGCGGCGCATGCTATTGCTTCTACCCATTTGGACATATAGTCGATGGCTAGCAGAATATACTTGTGACCATTCGAAGGTGGAAATGGTCCCATGAAATCAATGCCCCAAACGTCAAACAACTCCAGTTCTAGAATGATGTTCATAGGTATTGCATGTTTCCATGAAATGTTACCCGTGCATTGTGGTCATATTTTATTGCATAGTCTCTGGCATCCTTAAATAATGTAGGCCATTAGAACCCACTTTGTAAGACTTTTGCTGCGGTGCGCTGCCCTCCAAAGTGTCCGCCATATGGTGAATCATGACATTGCGATAATATGCGTTGATGAGTAGCCTCCAGTACATATAGTCACATAATCTGGTCTGCCCCCCTCTTATACAAATTCAGCTCATCCCAATAATAATATTTGCATTCATGTTTGAGCTTCTTCTGTTGGTGGTAGGTATATTCTTCAGGAAATTGCTCGCAAACTAGATAGTTAACTATGTCAGCATACCATGGCAATTCTTCAATCTGAAACGACTGCTCGTCTAGAAACACTGCGCTCACCTCTAACTCCTTGTAGTCAACCTCAGGATTTTCCAATATGGATAAATGATCTGCAACTTGGTTCTCCGTCCCCTTGTGGTCAATTATTTCCATATTGAATTCTTGGAGGAGGAGAACCCATCTAATCAGTCTCGGCTTCGCGTCCTTCTTTGTCATTAGATATTTTATCGCCGAGTGGTCAGTATGGATGAGTACTTTTGTTCCCAGCAAATATGCTCTGAAATTTTCTAACGCAAATATTACTGCAAGCAGCTCTTTTTCTGTGGTGGTGTAATTAGTCTAAGCAGGGTTTAAAGTCTTACTTGCATATGCGATGGGATGCAATATTGTTTTTCTCTTCTGTGCTAGTACTGCTCCCATCACATACTCGCTTGCATCGCACATTATTTCAAAGGGAAGTGTCCAATCTGGTGCGATCAAAACGGGTGCAGTCGTCAATGCGTTCTTTAAAATCATGAATGTGTTGCGGAAATTATCATCAAAGTCAAATTTCTTATCAGCTTCCAACAACGCAATCAACAGTCGTGCTGTTTTTTAGAAATCCTTGACAAAACGTCTGTAAAATCCGACATGCCCCAGGTAACTCCTTACAGCCTTTACACTTGTTGGGGATGGGAGCTTTTCAATTGCTTCTATTTTTGCCTTGTCCACCTCCAACCCGTCCTGAGATACCTTGTGCCCCAGCACAATGCCCTCTTTCACCATAAAATGGCATTTTTCCCAGTTAAGTACGAGATTCATCTCCTCGCATCTTTTCAATATATTCTCCAGGTTGGCAAGACAGACTTCGTATGTGTGCCCATAGACAGAGAAGTCATCCATGAATATTTCAATAAAGTCCTCAAGATATTCTGAAAAAATGGCCATCATGCACCTTTGGAACGTGCTCGGCGCATTGTAGAGGTCGAACGGCATGCGGCGAAAAGTGAAAGTTCCATACGGGCAGGTGAATGTAGTCTTTTCTTGATCTTTGGGAGCTATCTGAATGCATGTCATCTTAGGCCTTTTACTTAGAATTATGAAGGTTGTTAGGCAGAATATGCATCAATCATGATAGGAATTCACGAGAAAGTGAGCTTGCATCGATCAGCATGTTAAATCTCAGCTAACCCATTATTTTGCTATATTATACGTTTAATGTTATATTTTTGTAGCCAAAATAGGAAATGGATGCAAACGCGGAAATCGTACCACCACATAGACGACCGCATGAGGAGAAACTCTCCATCGTAAAGGAAAACGCATCGATCAATGCATGGATGTTGCGGTAATCAGTCGTATGCGTCCATCGCATGGAAGTTGAGCTCGTCGAGCGATTACGGTTATCGTGTAGAGTTGCGGTATTAAGCGAATGCGCTCATTGAATGATTGTGGCTATGCGACAATGAAAACTAACGGGATCAACGCAAGGTAGGTGGAATGAAAGCATCAACACATCTATCTCGAGAAAATCCAAAAGATGATGTTGACATTTCACCTACCACGCCGTTAGTGGCAGAGGTTCAGAAAGAACTAACGTGCTGAACGTCAGACTCAGAGCAGTCCAATTAATGTTATCAGCGACCCAAACTCTATAAATAGAAGTCGATGTTCTGCAATTCAAGTCGTCCAGAGATTATCCCTCAATCCGGGGTTTTCCCCGTGATCCAGACAAAATGCATGAGAAGATACTGAGAGTTCTTTACCTCCTTCATCCATTCCGAGTGACGACCAGAGCCTTCGACTGGAGCTAGATCTTGAAAGAGTCAGTTCCTCTGCCATCCATGGCACCACTGGCAGCCTTGATGCACATTCACTGGAAGCAAGTCTTTGCTTCCAGCCGGTCATTTCCTTTTCCTTTATTTCTTATATTGTATTGTATGACATTTTGTGATTAAGGAATTAATACAACTTATTTCCAATGCATTTCTCTATTCCTTCGACTCCATCTTCATCTTCTTTGCTTAGCATCTTTACTTTCATTGCAACACTTAATGGATTGCTTGGGTATTGCATACTTAGTCATGTGGATTAGGGATATAAAGCATATAGCAACCCACCGAGAGGTGTGCGTTGCGTGAGTGTGTGAGTAATCTTATTTGCTTAGTGTGAAGCTACTACAACGCTTGTCTATAGGCTAATGCATTGCTTGTCTATGAGTGAAGTCAGCAACAATCAACTGCCCGAGAGGGTAAGTGGTTGGATGCATTAAGCAATGTATGCATTGTTCACTAGGGATAGTAACAATCTTAGGTCGGCAAAGTTTATGCGTTTGTCTTGTATTATGTATGCTTCATTCATCCCTTAGGGTTTCTCGGGAGGGTAGTCTAAGGACAGAATCTATGCTTGGGAAGGTCAGGTTAGAACCGAGGCTTGAGAGTGTCAGATTAGAACACATAATACAAGAGATAGGAGCTTAGGAATAAGCACTGTTTGCTATTAACCCATCGCATGCATCCTAGAGATAGGATAAGATTGTTGTGGTCACAGCGTTGTTTGCATTTTGTATCATCGCATAGGAAAATACTACTTAGGAATAAGCTCTATGGACACTTTTGCATTCAACACATGCATCCTAGACTTAGGAGCACCGCTTTTGCATTGGAAAATGATTTGTCGTGCATGAGTGTAGCATGATCGCATTGGCTTGTGTTGACTAGGGTCTCCCTTCCGGTCACTCTTAAGGGTTGCAATGAAATCATCTCCGCATTTTATCTATTTTCCCATACATTTATTTCATGTCAAGTGTTGTTGTGTCTCTACCGCTCATGCATATTTTCATTGCGTTGTTTGTTAGATAGGAGTAGGAGTAGGATTAACTTAGCAACATCCCTTCCATTCTTTTATTTAAACCGTCGCATGTACATCACCACAAACATATAGCTACAAGTCCCTGTGTTCGACCTCAGATTACCCGAGAAACTTGCATTCGCGTTATACTTGGTGTGAGCGTAAGAAAACTTGTGATAGAACGCATGGTCATCGCATACATTCATTAACGCATTATCATTCTAACGTATGACTATCAACACATATCTTAAGAACATGCATCGCATAACACATCCAAGGGATTTTAGTTGTTGAATAATTTGACTTCTAAATTTCCGCCATCATGTTTTTGGCGCCGTTACCGGGGACTTGGAAGCTAAATGTTTGTTAAGTTGTGTGTCTCTGTGAGTAAACTTTTTATCTTGGGAGTATTGCAGCTTGTGCGACTAGGTTGCAAACAATATTGAAGTGTAGGCGATGCATTGAAAGCCAATGTTGACCCCAAGGTAGAAGGGCAATCAGTCGCAAAAGAGCTGAAGGTAATTCTAAGCACATGACGGCCACATGCGCCCAACAATTGCCGATGTTCCAATGGTCAAGGCAACTTGACCCAAGCAGTTGAAAGCCATCTCCTGCATGGAAGACTCCTTGCAGTGACAACACTCCTATTTTTCCAGGGACGTCTTCTACTCTATCTTTACTTTGCTTTCTTAGTATAGGTTAATTTTTTTTCATTGTTATTTTGGATATATGGTTGCTTCCTTGGGTGTGGTACATTTGCTCTTGTAGGTGCAACAATAAGTCTCCTCAGTTCGTAGTTCAACGGAAGAATTCCTTTCACCCTTCAATGCATGGCTTCAATCGCGTGGATTCCAACGCATGAGCGCATGCATTGTTCTGCCTAAGGTCTTTTCTTGTTATCTTGTGTGCCTTATCCTTTTGAAATTCTCTTTTTCCCGATTGCGTTGTTTTGCGATGTTTCTATGATGGTACACCGCATCTTCTAACTAATCAATGCAAGGCATCCTTTACTTTTATTAGCTTCTTCAAATTTTGAAAGTCTTAAGTTTTATTTTGTGCAAACCTTTGTTCAAACATTTATTATCGCATTCTTGTAATTTTGTTTTTAGCTTTGCGGTAAGAACACTGCCAACCTCTAAGTTTAGGGGTGGCAGTGGTCTCGGAGAATTGCGTTCATTGCATTGCGATCATTTGAAAAAAAAAAGTTGAAGTGAGATTTTGAGAATAATAACTCCATTGTCGACGCAATGGGGAAACCCTTATTGATAAGAGTTAAGTTGTGAAAGGCACTTGCTCGTAGTTGGATGTCCGCTTGACACACATGGGGGCAAGCCAAAATGAAGGCAAGTCGCCAGGATCAACGCATTAGCGCAACTCCTCTGTCCAGCACAAACCAAAACAAACAAGACAAGAGTTGAGTTAAAAATGGAATGCAACCGAAGTTGGATGCCCGCATGACACACGTGGGGGTAAGCTAAAACGAAGGGTGTAACTAGGTTCAACGCCGCATATGAATAAGCCATCGCAAAGTTTTGAAGTATTTTTGAATGAACACATTCTCAAAAGCTAAACACAAAATTGCGGTGAATGAATAAAAGTTTTTGAGCAAAGGCTTGCCGGATCTAAACTTAGACAAGATCTTTTTGAAGAAGTAGCCAAAGTGGAGGAAAGCATTGCGGTGATGGTCAAAAGTGTGTGTAAATTATATTCTGAGAAGCTGGTCATCGTAAAGGAAAACATGAAGGTGAGTAGAATTTCTTGAGTATAACGCATGCTTGAGGATAAGCATGATTTTAAGTTTGGGGGTGTGATGACATGCATAAATGCATGCCATCTTAGGTCTTTTACTTAGAATTATGGAGGTTGTTAGGCAGAATATGCGTCAATCATGATAGAAACTCACGAGAAAGTGAGCTTGCGTCGATCAGCATGTTGAATCTGAGCTAACCCGTTAGTTTGCTATATTATGCGTTCAATGTTATATTTTTGTAGCCAAAACAGGAAATGGACACAAAGGACCACCGCATAGACGACCGCATGCAGAGAAACTCTCCATCGTAAAGGCAAACACATCGATCAATGCATGGATGTTGCGGTAATCAGCTGTATGCGTCCATCGCATGGAAGTTGTGCTCGTCAAGCGATTGCGGTCATCGTGTAGAGTTGTAGCATTAAGCGAATGTGCTCATTGAATGATTACGGCTGTACGACAATGCAAACTAATGGGATCAATGCAAGGTAGGTGGAATGAACGCATCAACGCATCTACCTCGAGAAAATCCAAAAGATGATGTTGACATTTCACTTACCACGCCATTAGTGGCAGAGGTTCAGAAAGGACTAACGCGCCGAATGTCAGACTCAGAGCAGTCCAATTAATGACTAGTCTTTATATAATGTCGTTGATACTTGAGACTTATCTCACCTAAATGACCATAGGTGACATGACCTCAATCCTGAGTGTTTTGGGAACTCCTGCCTTTGAGGGTGGTCCTTTGATTAGTATGGGTGAGAGTGGCCAGATTGCGAACTCAACATGCCTACCTTTTTGGGGATTTTTCTGATTTGAGAGTTGGGAACTCAGTTACATAAGATGGAATTCACTCCTTCCCCGAAGCAGGTGTAAGTAGATAGATTGCTCCCTTAAGGGCTGATTCCGGGTCTTGAACATAGTAGCCACAACTTCTCTTTGGAAGAGAGGACTCAGTCATAGTAGGACTATGACTTATATTCATTAGAAGGATCAGTGGTACTTAAGGAGTTAGATGTAACTACAAGGGCATAACGGTTATTGGCCCAGTTGTACTTATGAGCGATCTGTGAAGGGTTATCGCACTGTTCATTGGTTGATATGGACATAAAATATATATGTAGTAAGAAGAGTGCAACTGTCGATTTTTAGTGGAGTTCCTGGAAGTTAACAGACAGTGGATCCCGTGACTAAAGAGTTTAGTCAGTTGTTCACGTACTGTTGGAGCTTTAAGCTACAGGTCCATAAGGTCTCCTTGGTAGTTCAATGGATTCAAGTTGAGAATAAGTTCTATGTGTTGATTTGATGTTTGAATTGACAAGAGGAAATTCGATTATATATGATATGATCGTTGTGATATATGAGATACATCAAGTGGAGGATTAATGTAAATGAGATTTACATTAAGCACCATGAAATAGAAAAAGAACTATGGTTTATATGTTTCATAGGATGAAATATTAAAACTATAGGTTATGAATATAATATGGTAAGTTGGTTATCATATATATTTATAATAATATTAATTATTAGATAATTATCTCTTTTTCTCTAATAACCAACTGAGTGGGAGGTTATTGGTAGTTTCATGGTAACTGTGAGATAAAAGGAAAAATGATTTCCTAAATTTAGTAAGAGATTTTAGATTTGCTATTCTCGGCAAGCACTCACGGAGTTGCTGTCAAGTGAATAGGATGCACTAAATGATAGCTGAAGAGAGACTAAACGATCGTGGAGTGACACTACATGATAGTTCACTCAGCTAGTCGTAGCTAAACGATTGCAGAGCATTTGCTATACGATCGTGGAGCATTTGCTAAACATTGGGCATTCGTCTATACGAAAAACTCTTGTCATCTCCCACTTGCTCAATCGTTTACACGATTTTTATTCCTCCAGTTTCTTTCTCTAACCAAGTTCACACAGAGCCCACACTTCTAGATTTTCACACCGAGAATACTAAGGCAGACATTGGCAGCGGTCTGTGATGCAGGGTTTAATCCAATAGACCTCTAGCTACTGCTGCATTGGCAGCAGTCTGCGATGCAGGGTTTAATCCGTGATAAAATTTCTCTACTATTTGCTCCCATGAGGTAATCTCCCCTGGCTCGAGAGAATAAGCCCATTTTCGTGCCTGGTCGCACAACGAAAATGGAAACAAAGTAGTCGAACCTCCTCAGTGGAAATGTTAGGGAACACAAAAGTATTTCATATCTCGATGAAACTCTGGAGGTGGGCGTGCGGGCCCTCGCCACGCTACCACCAAACTTTCATGCAGTTTGGATCATCTGCAGCATCACCGGCTTCATTTTGAATCTCGATTTGTCAAGATCGGGCCTCATGATTTCTGGGGCGAAATCATAGAGGTTGGGCGACGCATAGTCCTGAATGGCCTATTGCGGTCATTCGCCAATAGGATGGGATTCGCCATGACATTATTTTCATTTGGTGCTCTATTTCCAGGTTATTCCGCCATGTTATCTTTCTCTTGTTGTTGTTGTTGGTGACTGTCTCTCAATCTTCGTCAGAACGTTCTTTCAATCTCTGGGTCATAATTCGCCAGAGATTGAAAGCTGCAAAGAAAATCAGAAAATTACCGTTAGCACAATCTATTGCCGAAGTTCCTGGCAACGGCGCCAAAAACTTGATGCGTGTTGTTATGCGATGAAATAATGGTAAGGATTACGTTGGTGGAAAATGCGTTGAGCATGCAAGTTTTCTCGGTAAGATCCAAGTATAAATCCTACTGAGTTGCTTCGTAAGCCTAGGGTCGAACTCAGGGACGAAGGAAAACAATATGTAGCGATAATTTTTAGATCACTTTGCGGTAACAAATAAATCAAGGAGTTGGTTGATTTGTTGTTTACAATATAAAATGTATGCGGTGGAGTTGAGAAAATAGTTAATAATACGAAGGATGCGATGAGTATGCGGAGGAACGGGTTGAGTAGGGGTTTAGTTAACACTTCCTAGGATTGTGTTCATGTTATGCGATCATGCTACATACATACAATAGCAAATCATTTCTCAACGCAAATGCTACGGCTTCTAGTTTTAGAACACATGCGATATATGTGATGATGTCTATAAGACTTACATCTAAGCCTCTATTCTTGTCTATGCAATGACGAATAATACACACACATACAAGGCGATCACATATTACCATAACCTATCTCTAGGGTACATGCAATGCATGTTGGCAAATAAAGCTTATCTCTAAGTCCCTATCTCTTGCTTATACAAATCTAATATTGCTCTCTCGAGTCTAGATTCTAACCTAGCTCTCTCAAGTCTTAGGTTCTTTCTTTATACTCTCTCTCGAGTAGCTCTAAAGGGTGTTGGGCGCAACATAAGACAAGATGATCGCATGCAATGAAGATCCTAGGTCATGTTATCTAAGTACTTCTCAACCCATTCGATAGATTTAGCTACTCATGCGAGTTTTAAAGAGAGTGAACAGATGTAGATAAGCAAGTTCCATTTTATAAATATATAATCGTAGTACAGAATGACAATGCGAAATAAGAATAAAGAGCCTGGTAGCAATTTCTTGCTTCCCAAGTCTTTTACACTATTCTTCGCTACTCTGCTCAAAAAATAATCTTGCTCTCGCAAGAGTCGGCCCTCTCTCTGTTTTTCCACACTCCCTGGTACTCTCTCGAGCTGACCAGGATGATCTTCCGGCATCTTTTCCCTTTTCTCACTTCCGCCTTCTATGTATAAGAAACTAAGAACAAGGCTAAGTATCGTTTAAAGGGTGAACTCTAAAAACTTGGCGAACTGAACGAACTTCTTCACTGAAGATGGCCTTCGGTATTTATAGAGCTTCAGGGTGAAAAGCTTCTTCTCTCTTATGATTACACTGATGGGATTGCATTAATTCTCTGTTTGATGCGCTGAATAATTGTCATCGAAAAGTTGAGTATACTTGCTACAATAGGTCATTAACGGCTTGTCAACTTAATTCGGAATCGACCTTCATCAGCTTTTTGTCCCATCGTGATTTATTAAGCTTTCACCCAGATGCGCCCACCTTGATGCGCCGGCTCTATGCAGCCATCTTCTTGAGTAGGAACTCACGAGCGAAAATGATCGCATAGCCTTGTGGTCGTAATCTCTTAATGTTCTCGGACGTTAATTTCCTCGGATCGTATTTCTGCCTTGCGTCAACGCATTTTCTGCACGAAAATACATAAGTTAGCTGCTTTAATGCAATGGACGCATGTGATCGTAATGTTATGAACTTAATGCTTTTTGACGCAATATTGTATATTTTTACCATCACAATCCTGCATTGTTTTATAACTTTGCGCTGTAATAACATGCATTTCTGTCCGTTATCAGTGCTTAGTACACAATAGTTGGAGAAGCGATGCTTTTCCCGAGCGGTTCAAGACCCGGATCGCCTGTTTGAATCGAAGACTCCTTGTCTTTGTAATAGTTAGCTTTCCTTTTGTGTTTTTAAGGCAATTTTACTCGGTTCATCAACATTGGTTGTTTATACATGTGATGTATGGTACTTATATGCCAAAGTGTTTGTTATATAGATAAAAACCCACCTTAGGTTGTGCAATTACTCATGCATCATGTATTATAAATGTTATAATCGAGCATGAAGAAATTACTTGAAAGCATGCACATGCATCATGAAATATAAGAGTTATATTTTTGCATGCAGTAAGCATTATCATGCATCATCCTTTTCTTATAAGTGTTATAGTCTAAGGGTGAATGTAAGCATGTTTTGCTTGTTCATTGCGATTTTGTATAAGTGTTAAAGAGTTTAATGGATGATGATCAAAAGTTGTTTCACTATCCAAGGTAAATGTTACTCTTGGGAAAACCTAAAAGTCACTTAGTTAAATTCCTTAGCCGTGTTTTTTCTAAGTAAGCTAAACCCTAGGTTATAAAATACTCAGTGGGAGGAAGAGGCGTATCAGATATGTCTATGATTCCACTCACGTTTCTCCCTATATGTTCACACTGTGAGATTCATGCCTGGTAGTGAATGATGATTCTACCTGGATCCTTGATTCAGGTGCTATCAATCATGTCAATTCCTCTTACCAAGGATTTAGTTCCTGGAAAATGTTGCCACAGGTAGAGATGACTCTTCGAGTCGGTACTGGTGAGGTTATTTCAGTTGTTGCTGTATGCAGGCTGAAATTATTTGTTGACAAGAAACGTTATCTGTTACTAGATAATGTTTTTGTAGTTCCTCATATTAAGAGGAACTTGATCTCGGTTTCTTGTCTCATTAAACAAGGTTATACCGTCTCCTTTTCTTAAAATAAAGTGTTTATTTTCAAGAATGGAATGGAAATTGGTTATGGTTCAATGGAAAATAACTTATATGTCCTAAGGTCATTGGTCATAAAAGCCTTGTTTAACATTGAAATGTTCAGTACGTAAACAACATCTAAAAGGCCAAAGATTTCTCCAAAGGAAAATGCCCATCTTTGGCATCTTAGGTTAGGTCACACTAACCTCAATAGGATTGAGAAGTTGGTGCAAAGTGGACTTCTAAAGAGTTTAAAAGAAAACTCCTTACCGGTATGTGAATCATGCCTCGAAGGCAAGATGACCAAACGACCTTTTATTGGAAAAGGTTACAGAGCAAGGGAAGTCTTGGAGCTTGTACATTCAGACCTCTGTGGTCCGATGAATGTTAGAGCTCCAAGTGGGTATGAATATTTCATCTCTTTCATAGATGATTATTCAAGGTTTGGGTATCTCTTCCTAATGCAATGTAAGTCTAAAGCCCTTGACAAGTTCAAAGAGTATAAGGCTGAAGTTAAAAACTTGTTAGGTAAGAAGATAAAAACAATACGATCTGATCGTGGTGGAGAGTATATGAACCTCCAATTCCAGAACTATATGATAGAACATGGGATTGCGTCTTAACTCTTGGCCCCTGGTACACCTCTGCAGAATGGTGTATCAGAAAGGAGAAACAATACCTTGTTAGACATGGTTCGGTCTATGATGAGTTATGCTCATCTTCCAGACTCGTTTTGGGGTTATGTAGTGCAGATTGCATGTTATATCTTGAACAACGTTCCCTCAAAAAGTGTTTCTGAAACACCTTTTGAGTTATAGAGAGGCGTAAAGGTAGTTTACGCCACTTCAGGATTTGGGATTGTCCAGCACATGTGCTAGCGACTAACCCAAAGAAGTTGGAACCGTGTTCGAAGGTTTGCCTTTTTGTAGGCTACCCCAAGGAAATGAGAGGAGGATACTTCTATAATCCGAGTAAGAACGAAGTGTTTGTTTCCACTAATGCTATCTTCTTGGAAGAAAATCACATGAGGGATCATAAGCCACGAAGTAGGCTCATTTTACATGAGATCTCAAGTGAGACTGAGACTACTGAGGGTTCAATAAGAGTTGTTGAACAGGCTGACTGATCAAAAGAGTTGTTGAGGTCGGGACGTCTAGTCAACCAGCTCAAGAGTTGAGACTGCCTCGACGTAGTGGGAGGGTTATGAACCCATCAGAGTGCTACATGGGTTTGGCTGAAGCCTAAAATGTCATTATGAATGATGGGGTCGAGGATTCGTTATCTTTTAGGAAAGCAATGGAGGATGTTGACAAAGATGAATGGGTTAAGGCCATGAACCAGGAAATGGAGTCTATGTACTTCAATAACGTCTGGGAGCTTGTTGATCCACTTGATGGGGTAAGACCTATTGGGTGTAAGTGGATCTGTAAGCGAAAGAGAGGTGTAGATGGAAAGGTGCAAACCTTTAAGGCTAGACTCGTGGCAAAGGGTTATACCTAGGTTGAGGGAGTTGACTATGAGGAAACTTTCTCACCTATTGTCATGTTGAAGTCTATCCAAATTCTTCTGTCCATAGCCACATTTTATGATTATGAAATATGGAAAATGGACATCAAAACTGCCTTTCTTAATGGTAATCTTAAGGAGACCATCTATATGACTCAACTAGAGGGGTTCGTCGTTCCAGATCAAGAGCAAAGAGTTTACAAGCTTAATAGGTCCATTTATGGGCTGATACAAGCATCTCGATCCTGGAACATCAGATTTAACACTGCTGTCAAGTCGTTTGGCTTTGACCAGAATGTTGATGAGCCTTGTGTTTACAAGAAGATCATCAACAGCTCAGTAGCTTTTCTGGTACTGTATGTGGATGATATCCTACTCATTGGGAATGATGTAGGGTATCTGACTGACATTAAAAGTTTTCTAGCTGCCCAGTTTCAAATGAAAGATTTGAGTGAGGCACAATATGTTCTAGGGATCCAGATTATTCGGGATCACAACAACAAACGGTTAGCCCTGTCTCAGGCATCGTACATTGATCAAATGTTGATCAGGTATAGGATGCAGGATTCCAAGAGAGGTTTGTTACCCTTCAGGCATGGAATCATTCTGTCTAAGGATCAATGTCCTAGAACACCTCAAGAAGTTGAGAAGATGAGACGGATTCCCTATGCTTCTACTGTAGGAAGCTTAATGTATGCAATGTTGTGTATCAGACCCGACATTTGCTATATAGTAGGGATTGTTAATCGGTATCAGTCCAATCTAAGATTTGATCATTGGACGGCAGTCAAGACGATCCTTAAGTATCTTCGAAGAACGAGGAACTATATGCTTGTGTATGGAAATAAGAATATAGTCCTTATAGGATACACGGACTCTAACTTTCAGACCGTTCGAGATTCTCGCAAATCGACATCAGGGTCAGTGTTTACTCTGAACGGAGGGGCTATAGTCTGGTGAATCATCAAGAATTGATGCATCGCGGACTCCACTATGGAAGTTGAATATGTAGCGGCTTGTGAAGCAGCTAAAGAGACTGTTTGGCTAAAGAAGTTCCTTTCAGATTTGGAAGTTGTTCCAAATATGGATTTGCCTATCACACTGTATTGTGATAACAGCGGGGCTGTGAAAAATTCAAAGGAGCCTCGGAGTCATCGTTGGGGTAAGCACATAGAATGGAAATATCACTTAATCAGGGAGATTGTGCATTGTGGTGATGTGATAGTCACTAAGATCGCATCGGAGCATAACGTTGCTGATCCCTTTACAAAGGCCCTCACGGCTAAAGTGTTCGAGAGTTACCTAGAGAGTCTAGGTTTGCAGGACATGTGATATCTTGTCTAGGGTAAGTGGGAGATGATATTGGGTATGCCCTAGTTTATTGTATATTGTACATTTTTATATTGTATTGTACATTAGTCTCTCAAGTCATTAGGACAAATGGAAGATTGTTGGGATTAGTGTCCTAATTCTCTCGGAGTCTCGTTGTTTTGTAAAGATACACATTGTTCAATGAATAAAATAAGTGTTATTTAATTTCGGCATCTACTCATATCCAATAAACAAAGCTCTTTTGTTATCTTATGTGAACTTAAGCATGTATATGTGATATACAAGTGGATCATGCCTTAAGTGATAACCTAAATAGGTTTATAGTATAAGGATTAAGGTGGGATATCTGATCCTTTGTAGAGGTTTGCAAGTGTTGTAAACTACTATAGATGGTTGATCCTGACCATTCATGTGGAGACGTACGAGCGGAGGTGTCCTATACAAAGAGTTTGTATAAGACCTAGACCACGACATACTAGACTCTGTATATAACGTCGTTGATACTAGAGACCTACATCTCACCTAAATGACCATAGTAAAACAATGAGGGAATGCAATAGTAAAAATATACAAAATCATGTCCAAAAGCATTAAACTGAGAATATTGTGATCGCATGCGCCCATTGCATAAAAGCAGCTAATTTACTTATTTTGTTTAGGAAAAATGTGTTGGCGCAAGTAAAATTGCGATCCAAGAAATTCGGTGTCCTCGCGCATTGAAAGATTGCAATCGTATGCAATCGTGAGAAGTTGCTCAAGAAGGTGGCCGCAAAAAGACGGCGCATCAAGGTGAAAGCTTAATCAATCATGATGGGATGGGAAAACTGAGGACGATTGAATCCAAATTTAGTTGACCAGCCGTTAATGACACACTGTAGCAAGTACACTCAACTTTTCGGTGACCATTAATCGGCACATCAGAGCAGAAGATTTAATGACCGCCCATCATTGAAATCATTAGAGAGAAAAGATTCCTCACCTTGAGCTCTATAAATACCGGAGGCCACCATTGTAAAAGGGTTAACAAGTTAGATCATATACACAATAGATAGTCGTTAGTCTGTTCATAGTTATTCATATACTTAGAAGACAGAGACGAGCGAAGAGAAGAAGATGCCGAGAGATCATTCCTAGACAGATCAAAAGACTTCCGGGAAGCGCTATAGAAGGAGAGAGGGCCGACACTTGCAAAAGCAAGGATATTCTTCTGGGCAGAGTTGGAGTAAACAGAGAGTGTAAAAAGCCACGAAGAAAAACATTGCTACCGGGCTTTCTATCCCTACATTCCATTGTTGTTTTTTATTCTGCATTTTATTTATAGAAAATGGAATTTTCATCTCAACATCTGTTCAATCTCTCCACATTTCACATGAGTAGCTAAATTTCCGAATGGGTTGAGAAGTACTTAGCTAGCATGACCTAAGATCTTCACTTTATGTGATCATCTTCTTATGTATACGTCATTCACCCTTTAGAGATACTTGAGAGAGTAGTCTAAAGAAAGAATCTAGGCTTGAGAGAGTCAGATTAGAATCTAGCCTTGAGAAAGTCAAATTAGAACCGTATAAGCAAGAGATAGAAACTTAGACATAAGTTCTGTTTGTTATTATTCAATGCATGCATCCTAGAAATAGGATGTGATAGTATGCGGTCACCTTGTGCATGTGTGCATCCTTCATCATCGCACAGACAATAATAGAGGCTTAGACATAAGTCCTATCGACATTATCGTATACATCGCATGCGTCCTAGAAATAGGAACTATGGCATTTGCATTGAGAGATGACATGTTATTGTGTGTGTGTAGCATGATCGCATAGCTTGAACTCAATCTTATGAAGTGTTAGCTAAATCCCTTCTCAACCCATTCATCGCATACTCATTGTAATTCTCGATTTCATCAACTCTTTACTCGAATCTATCGCATAGGATTTATACTTAAACAAAACACCAACCAACTTATTTGTTTTTGCCACTGCAAAGGAATCAATTTTATTGTCACATAGTAACTCAGTAGTCCCTGTGTTCGACCCTGGACTTACCAGGAAACCTAGTAAGATTTATACTTGGGTTTTACTAGGAAAACTTGCATGTGCAACACATAGCTCATCACCGTAAACATACATTATAATCGCATCACATTTACAACGCATCAGAGGGTAGTTCTTTGATCAGTATGGGTGAGAGTGGCTAGATTGCCAACTCAACATGCCTACCTTTTTGGGGACTTGTCTGATCTGGGAGCTGAGAACTCAATCCACAAGATGGAATTCACTCCTTTCCTGAAGCAGGGATAAGTAGAGAGATTGCTCCTTTAAGGGCTGATTCCGGGGGCTTGAATATAGTGACCACAACTTCTCTTTGGAAGAGAAGACTCAGTCATAATAGGACTATGACTTATGTTCATTAAAGGGATCAGTGGTACTTAAAGAGACAGATGTAACTACAGGGGCATAACGGTTATTGGCCCAGCTGTATTTACGAGCGACCTGTGAAGGGTTGTCGCACTGCTATTGGTTAAGATGGACACATAATATATCTGTAGTAAGGAGAGTTTAGCTGTCAGTCTTTAGTACAGTGCCTGGTAGTTAACGGATGGTGGATCCCATGACTAAAAGAGTTTGTCAGTTATTCACGTACCGTTGGAGCTTCGAGCTACAGGTCCATAAGGTCCCCTTGGTAGCTCAATGGATTCAGTTGAGGATCAGTTCTTGGTGTTGATTTGAAATGTTCAAATTGACAAGAGTTGTTTTGATTATATATAATATAATTGGTATGATGTATGAGATACATCTAGTGGAGAATTAATGTAAATGAGATTTACATTAAGTACCATGGAATAGAAAAAGAACTATGGTTTATATGTTTCATGAAATGAAATATTAAAACTATAGGTTATAAATATAGTATAATAAGTTGGTTATCATTTATATTTATAATAATATTAATTATTGGATAATTAATTCTTTTTCTTTAATAACCAAGTGAATGGGTGGTTATTGAATTCATGGTAACCATGAGTTTAAAAAAAAAACGATTTTCCTATTTTCAAAAAGAGTTTTACAAACGATTGAAATTTTTTTTGAGTTTTTTCCCTCGGCGCAAAGGATCTCATGGTAGTCGTCAAGTAAATACGGATTTACTAAACGATGGCTAGGGCGAGCTAAATGATCATGCAGTGGCGAGCTAAACGATCGTGTAGTATTTACCAGACGATTGCATAGTTTTGCTAGACGATCGCTTGCCCAAAGTAAACGATCGTGTAGAGTCTGTAGGTGATAGACCGAGCTAAACGTGAGCTAAAAAATCGCATAGCTTTTGCTAGACGATCACTTAGCTTTATCTAAACGATTGGGCATCAACCTATACGATAGGTCTCCGCCATCTCCCACTTGCCCAGTCGTGTACACGATCAGTGTTTCCTCTTTCGTCTACCTCATACCAAGTTTGAACAGAGCCCACCCTCTAGATTCTCACACCGAGAATACCAAGGTAGCCTTGTTGGTGGTGTCAGACTCAACTTGACACCATCGAGGTTTTTTGGAGGTCATTCGTGCTGTTGCAAAGGAGTTCGTGGCCGAGGCGTTTGTTGAGAACGAGGACAGAGTTCGTGCTGCGGTGTTGCGGTCGTGTAGATCGAGCTTTTGAAGTTGCTGTTGTTCGAGCGGTCATGCGCAAAGGAGCGTGGAGATGCATCTGCAAATGTTTATAGGTTTTTCCCTTTGTGCATTTGAGTTTTTCATGCTATAATTTCTCTGTTAATTGCATAACCGTTTGTATTGAAGTCGACTGTAAATGTTATGTTCATTTATGATTATGATTTAGAATAATCTTGTTTTCGTTGCTCATGGAAATCTCGAATCCGATTTCCTTCAATTCAACCAAATGAAACCTTGGGCAAGCTAAAGATGAGGTGGACGCATGAAGAATCATGAAAAAGGCTGGAATGCCACCTCAAGGAAGAGTTATGCGTTGGACACCCCTAGAAGACACATCAAATTGCATGCAAGTTGAAGGTGGCAAGAGCTATGTGTTGGTGCAACATGGAGAATACACTTGGATTTCATGAAGTAGGAGGTGGCAAAGTGTTGGTGGCTTGAGAGAATGACAAGGATGGTTGAGTTTGCCTATAAATACCCTCCAAGGAGTCACCTCTCATTACATAACTCTCAAACCTTACAACAGGACTAAAAAAGAGAGTGCTTGGAGAGAATTGGAGAAGACCATGCGTTGGAGTGAAGGGTCATGCGTCCAAGCTTTATGTACCATGCATTGATCATGATGATCCATGGTTCAACTTGTATTGAGGAAGACTGGCATACGTCTAACAGCTGTCCTGAGTTAGTTTGAAGCCTATTTCATACCTGTTGAGTTGGTTAGCAAAGTTTAGGGTCATAAAGGTATTCTAAAGTTAATTTAGCCCTAAACACGGGATTCTAAAATGATTCTGACTCAAGTACAGGCTCAGTATTTGAGGAAGAACTCGGGAAGTTAAGCGAAAACCTAGGAAAAAGAGCTACTTGGTTAAGAGTGAGTGACATGTTTTTCAAAATGGATTAATGATTTCATGATATAAGCTTATTACATGCTTTACTTAAGAGTTTTCTCGAGCATGTTATTCTTAAAGTTTTAAAATGAGTTTTAAGTATGCTTTTCTTATAAAATTTCTTAAACATACTTGAGTTTTAATGCGCGGAAGCATATTTTACAAAGCATTTGAATTGAGTTAGTCCTCAATAATTCTATATTTATGATGTTTATGCTACTGAAATGCTTGATGTTTTAAAGATTGAGTACTTAAATAAATTTGAGGTTTTATGATGTTTTAATAAGGAAACCCGCAACTGAAGAACTAGGAGAAGGTATCTAGGTCAGTTATTGAGAAAACCCGATACTGAAGGACTATGAGAAGGTATCTATGTCCCCTAATACTTAAGGTAAGACGGTATCTAAGGCTTAACCATGTGCACGTAGGGATTATTCAATGTTGGTTATGTTGAGATTACTCCACACCAACTAGGGACTCGACGTTTAGCGATTGAGCATAAGGGCTCTTCCTCAACTAAGGCTAGAGAATGATGGTTTCTAAATAAAGTGGATGTGAATCGATGTTTCCAGAATTTTATAACATTTTCTAGAATATTACACTTAATGCTAACATTTGAAACCTCAAAGTTTACAAAATTGATATTTAAGTATGATTGTGTTTGGAAACATGTTTAAATTTCACTCACTGGGCATTAGCTCATCTTTTCCATTCTTATGTGTTTTCCCCAGGTAGCGATCTACACCCCGGAGCCTAGTTAATCTGCCAGTCTGCTACACAAAGGTCCAAACCTATAGGGAATCCAGAGTTTAAATAGTTAGGTGATTGAGTTTGTAAATTAATATGTGCATGTTAGGGATAAGAATAAACCTGATAATGGGGCTTTGTAATAATAACTATTTTGGCATATATATATATATAATATGAATCATGTTTTTAAGAGTGTTGCATAAATTATTGAGGGATATCTAGTTGATTGCATGTCTTATCACTGATACACCAAGAGTGCGAGTGCCCAAAGGCAAAGAGGGACAGTAGATTGTTGGGGTTGATGCCCTAAATCTCGTAGGGTCCTGTAGTTTATAAACACGTGTATGAACAAACATTTTTGATGTAATAATATGAGATATTTTCTTCACTATTGTCTATGAAATATGGGATATTTTAGTTGCATTAACCACAAACCAATAAACTAAAATCTCTGGTTATTGTTGTAACTTAAGCATGTATGTGGAGACGTACAAGTGGATCATGCCTTAAGTGATAACCTAAATGGTCTGTAGAATATGGATAAAGGAAGGAAACCTTATCATGGTGATGCGGATACGGCCTGCTTTGTAGATGTTAGAAGTGTTGTAAAATGCTACAAATGGTCTGATCCTGATCATTCATATGGAGACATATGAGCGGGGGTATCCTATACAAAGGAGTTTGTATAAGACCGGACCACAAAATGTTTAGTCTCGTTATATAACACCGTACATGACAGAAACTTTCATTTCACTAATATAACCATAGTTAACATGACCTTAATCTTGAGTGAGTTAGGAACTCCTGCCTATGAAGGCAGTCCTTTGATTTGCCTGGGTGCGAGTGGGTAGATCGCCGACTCAAATCTACCACTTTGGGGATTCGTCTTATTGGGGAGCTGGGAACTCAGCCACACAAGACAAAATTCACTCCTTCCCTGAAGCAGGGGTAAGTAGATAGATTGCTTTTCTAAGGACTGATTCCGGGGCTTGAACAATGTGGCGCCACACCTTTCCATAGCCCGAGAAGTGTTCACTCATAGTAGGACTATGATGTATTGTTCATTAGAGGATTCAATGGTACTTAAGGAGTTAGATGTAACTATAGGGGCAAAATGGTAAATTGGTCCAATTGTACTTACGAGCGATTTGTGAAGGGTCATCGTATTGTTAGTTGATTATATCCAATGGACGCAGAAATATATCTGTAGTGCGAAGAGTGCAGCGGTCGGTCTTTGGTAGAATGTCCCACAGCTAACGGGTGGTAGATATCGTGATTAAAGAGTTTAGTCAGTTATTCACGTACCCTTGGAGCTTCAAGCTATAGGTCCATAAGGTCTCCTAGGTAGCTCAAGGGATTCAAATTGAGAATCAGTTTTTGGGTTAGTTTAAAGTGTTCAAATTAACAAGAATGAATTTGATTATATATGATATAATTAAATTAATTCAATTATATGTGATATAATTGATTTGATGTATTAGATACATTAATTGGAGGAATTGATATAAATATGATTTATATTAAATAAAGAAAAAAAGAACTATGGTTTATATATTACATATGATGTGATATTAAATTATAGGTTATAAATATAATATGATAAATTAGTTATTATATATATTTATAATAAAAACAATTATATGATAATTGTTTGGTTGGTTATTTGTTTCTCCTCTAACCGTGAAGTGGGAAGTTATTATTAGTTTTAATAACTGGAGAATAAAAGTGAAAATTGTTTTCATTTTTCAGAATCACTTAACATTCGATCGGGTAAAAGAAAGAGTTATACGATAGTCCTTTAAGAGAGTGAACGACGAGCAAATTTACTAGACGACAACTTCTCATTTACTAAATGAGTACCTATTCTATACGATAGACTTAGACTTTTTCCCACTTACTTGATTGTTTAACTCGATCGTTGTCAAACCCCTTCCCAGATTACCTGCTTAACCTGGAAGATGTGACGGTAGCAGTAACTAGCCCTATCGCCAGCACTTACCACCTTTACCTTTTTATTTCACTCTTGAAGTGTCAACGTGATAAACATTATTAACTTATTCAATTAGCTTACATCCGGAATGCTCTACATAATTTTATATGATCACATGCTTAACAACCATGACACGATATCTATAGACAAAATATTTACAGTTGGGCCCAAACTTTACTAACACACCCTGATTCCCTCAAAACATGTGTACAACAATATAGAACATTAACCTAAATTCTTTAAACTCGTCGGGCCTTTCAGTGGCAAGCAGCAGTAGGATCAACCTTGAGGAATCTGACCACTACCTGGGAAAGGAAAACATAGGAAACTATGAGCTAGTTGCCCAGTGAGTTGACTATAGAAATCAGTTATGCCATGGTTCACATTATTATAAAACATGTAAACCTATTGGGAAACATTTCAAGAAACTTCCTTTAAAACATAAACATGGTCTTAACATCAAGCTTTTGAGAAAAAAACTTATTAAACATCACTAAACCTTAGTTAAGAATGAGCATACATCGCTCTAGCTCCCAACATCTGTATCCGGCCAAGAGACCCATACTTCAGCCTCTCTTTGCTGGTATATGGTCTAGGAGACCCATACTTCGACCTCTCATTCAGAACTACCTATGTGCACATGGAGTTAACTAAGTATCATCAACACCTTAGGTACATTACCCAGATACCTTCTCCGAGTCTTTCAGTACTGGGTTATTCTCTGGAATCAAATCAAGCTTTAAAGTAAAACAATTACATTAAGAATCATTCAATCATAGCCTTTATCTGAAAAATGCATGCTTCATCATAGCAACTTAGCTTTTGTAATGAATTAACATATAACCTTGGCATGCGATAAAACATATACATGTTGGAGAAGAAATGTTATGCAGTTCATAAAAACTTGGTTGCTTGAAAACGTATAAACTTATCATCAAACATTATTGAAATTGTGTGGTCTTCTATGCGTAAACATTGAAAACAATAAGTTATTTTAGTCACTCACAACTCTTCTAGGCTCTTAATGGTTTGTAGGCTTCTCTTAGCTCCTCTTGACCTGAAACGACATAATTCCTTGTTAGATTCCTTAGAACTCTCATCAAGATGCTTCAAATAGTTTGTTTACTAGTGAAACCTTCATCAACAAGATCATCAATACTAACGAGATTGCCGTCATGAGCGAGACCTTCCTCATGAGTGAGATCATCCTCATGATCAAGATCAAGTATCACACAGCGAGATTATCATCATGAGTGAGATTTCCACAATCCTTGTCTCACTTTCGCTCCCTTGGTGAGCTGCTCAGCTGCCCGTTTACGTATCGAATTCCTGTTTCAACTTCAAAAATTCATAACTCAAAATCCAGAATTCCTTTCAAGAAACTTCCTTCTACAAACTTGTTTAAAATTGAGTTAACTTTCTTAAATTTCAGCCCTAAATTCCTTGTGGTTTAGCTTAGAGCTTCCAATCTTTACCATTGGCCCTAATTAATCCGAGAACCTGGCCCTTTTGCAAATTTCTTCACTTTTCGACCTTTTTCCTGTGTGATCTTTCTCTGGCAACCCAACCACAAAAACTAGACTCTCTCAACTTTTAAATGGAACCAATCTCACTTAATTTGCTCGAGTCATTTGCCAAAACGAGCTTCTGAAGGTCATCTTCCTTTTTTATACTTCCGACTGCCTCCCATGTATGAATATCAAACCGCCACCTCACCCAATAATGATTAAGTACTTTTCGGCCAAAATTAATTAATTAATCTTTTAATCTTTTTTTTCTCTTCTTTTCTTCATATTTTCCTGTATTAAACCATAATTTCACTTATCATTTAATTAACATAATATCTGCATGGCTAAACATACTTATATAGAAAATGTAGAATTCGGGGTTTACAATTACCTCCCCCTAAAAGAAATTTCGTCCTCGAAATTTACTTAAATATCATTTGAAAAGTTGAGGATAACTCCTTTTCATTTGCTCTTCGGGTCCCAGGTTGCTTCCTCAATTCCATGATTATGGCATAATACCTTTACCAAAGATATAGTCTTATTTTTTAGCACTTGGTCTTTCCTGTTTAAAATATCGATAGGATCTTCTTCGTATGATAAATATTCCTTGAGTTGTACTGGTTGTGCTGCTAGTATGTGCGTGGGATCAGGTAGATACTTCCTCAACATTAACAGATGGAACACATCATGAATATGAGTTAACTCCGAAGGTAATTGCAATCTATAAGCTACTGGGCCAACTCGTTCCACAATCTCATATGGCTCAATGTATCGCGGACTTAACTTGCCTTTCCTTACAAACTGGAGAATTCCTTTCCATGGGGACAATCGAAGAAATACCTGATATCCAACTTCAAATTCTAGTTCTCTTCTTCGCTTATTCGCATAGCTTTTTTGTCTATCGCCAGCCGCCATAAGGTTATCTTTATAAGTTTCACATTCTCAATTGTCTGTTGAACCAATTTTGGACCCAATAATTTCGATTCTCCAACTTCGTTCAAACATACCGAGGTCCTGCAAGGTCGGCCGTACAATGCTTCATAAGGAACTATTCCGATACTTGAATGATAACTATTGTTGTATGCAAATTCGACCAATGGTAATTGCATATCCCAACTTCCTTTGAACTGTAACATGCATGCTCTTAACATATCTTCCAATGTGTGTATAGTTCTTTCTGACTGTCTATCTGTTTGTGGATGAAAAGTCATACTAAAATGCAATTTAGTGCCCATAGCCTTCTATAGACTAGGCCGAAATTTCGAAGTAAACCTCGAGTCTCGATCCGACAATATCGACATTAGGGCTCCATATTGACTGAATATCTTATCTACATAAATTTTAGCTAGACGGTCCAACATAAAAGTAACTTCTACTGGTATAAACTTGGCCGTCTTGGTCAGCCTATCAACCATCACCCAAATGACATCATATCCTGAGGGCGTCTTAGGCAATCCAAAAAGAAAGTCCATTGTCACATGCTCCCACTTCCACTCAGGCACTAGGAGTGGGTTTAGTAATCCTGCTGGCCTCTGCCTCTCAAGTTTCACCTGTTGACAAACTAAACATCGATCTATATATTTCGCTATAGCTCTCTTCATTCCAAGGCACCAGTATGATCTCTTTAAGGTTCTATACATCTTGTGCTTCCTAGATGCATAGCATAAGTAGAACTATGGGCCTCTTCCAGAATGGCTTGTTTAAGTTGTAACTTATTAAGCACACACATTCTTCCTTCCTTTTCTAGTACACCATTTGTTCTCAATTGGAAGTCAGTTCTGATTTCCTTACCTACATCATCTGCAATCTTTTGAAGATCAGGATCTTTCAACTGATCCTGCTTAAGGTCTTCTATTAAAGTAGGTCTTACCTAAAATGTAGCTATCAATTCTCCTGACTGTCCTAACTGATAAGGCGATTCTAGAATTTCTGAACTCCTGAAGTAACATCCCTCTCGTTGATCCAATAATTGCTCTGGATCTCAGGGACTTCCTTCTTAGTGCATCAGCTACAGCATTCGCCTTACCAAGGTGGTACTCGATTGAGCAGTCATAGTTTTTTATCAGCTCAATCCATCTTCTCTGTCACAGGTTCAACTCTTTTTTATCAAAAATATACTTTCGGCTCTTGTGATTTGTGAATATTCTGCAATGCTCTCCAAATAAATAAGGTCTCTAGAGCTTTAAAGCTAATGCCACTACCGCCAGCTCCAGATCATGCATAGGATAATTGCTCTCGTGCTTCTTAAGCTGACGAGATGCATATGCAATCACTTTCCCATCTTGCATCAACACACATCCCAGTCCCTGTCGGGATGCGTCACAATAGATCTCAAATTCTTTACCTGAAGTAGGCAAGGTAAGCACTGGCACGGATACTAATCTCTGTTTCAGCTCCTGAAAACTATGCTCACACTTCGATGACCACTCAAACTTCACACCTTTCTTGGTCAGGTTCGTCAATGGAAGAGCTATCCTAGAAAAACCCTCCACAAACCTCCTGTAATAACCTGCCAGACCCAGGAAACTATGTACCTCTGAAACAGTCGTGGTCGTTCCCAGTTAACTATCACTTTTGTCTTCTAGGGATCTACACTGATACCATCTGCTGGAATAACATGCCCAAGAAATACAATCCGATCTAACCAGAAATCACATTTGCTGAACTTAACATATAACTATTTGTCTCATAGCGTCTAAATACTATCCTCAGGTGGGTCATATATCCTCCCTACTGCCAGAATATACTAATATGTCATAAATAAATACTATCACAAACTGGTTCAAATAGGGATGAAATACCCTGTTCATCAAGTCCATGAATACCGTAAGGGCATTCGTCAGTCCAAATGGCATTACTAGGAACTCGCAATGTCCTATAACCCGATCTCAGGTCTATCTTTGAGAACACTGTGGCTTTTCTTAGCTGATCAAATAAATCATCAATGCGCGGTAGCGGATATTTATTCCTAATCGTTACCTTATTCAACTGTCTATATTCGATACACAATCTAAGTATACCATCTTTCTTCCTTACGAATAACACCGGAGCTCCCCAAGGAGATATATTAGGTCAAATGTATCCCTTGTCAATTAATTCCTGCATTGAACCTTTAACTTCTTTAGCTCAGCTGGCGTCATTCTGTACAGTGCCTGTGATATGGGAGTTGTTCCTGGAATTAAATCAATAGTGAACTCCACTTCTCTATCGGGTGGCAATTGATGACGGGCAGAAATGCACGTCATTATAGACCTTTTATTTAGAATTATGAAGGCTGTTAAGTAGAAGATACAACGATTATACTAAAAATTCATGGGAAAACGAGCTTGCATCGATTGGCATTAAGAATCTCGGCTAACCTACTTCTATGCATTATTATGTGTTCAATTTTTTATTTTTGTAGCAAACGCAGAAATCAATCGCATACGCGGAAGCGAGGCTATCGCGAAGACGATCGCATGTGGTGACCGCATGCGTCCATCGCATGGGTGTTGCGACGATCAAGCGAATGTGGTCATCGTAGGGAGATTGCGGCTACAGAATAATAACCATAACAAAGGGATCAACGCAAGAGTGGTGGAATGCGTTGACACTTCAAAAACCAAGCATAAACGCATACCTCAGGAGTGTCAAAAGGTGATGTTGACATTTCACCTACCATGTCGTTAGTAGCAGAGATTCAGAAAAGGACCATTGCACTGCGAGTGTCAGATTCAGAGCAGGTCCATAAATGTTGTCGGCGACCAAGCTCTATAGATAGAAGCCGTAGAGCAGAATTTCAAATCATCCAAGGTCCTCTGCCTAAAGGCTACCTTCGGATGGATCCTTGGGATCCAGACCAAAGCATGAGAAGATAGTTTTGAGAGTTCTTCATCCTCTCAACCATTTTGAGTGACGACCGGAGCCTTTGTCGGAGTTGGAGCTTGAGAGAGTCTACTCCACCGCCCGTCCATGGCACCACCGGCATCCTTGACACACATCTGATGGAAGCAAGACAGTGCTTCCATATGGCCCTCCATTGTTCTTCTATCCTTGTATTGTATTACATTCTGGCTTAAGAGATTAATACATTTTGTGATCAATGCATTTCTATATTTCCTTTCGATTCCATCTCCATCTTCATTTGCTTAGCATCCTTTATTTTCATTGCATTATTAAGTAAGACTACTAGAGTATCGCATACTTAATCATGTGACATAGACATATGAAGCATGTAGCAAACCACCGAGAGGTGTGCATTGCACGAGTGAAGTGAGAAAACCTTATTTGCTTAGTGTGAAGTTGTAGCAACGCTTGTCTATAAACGGATGCAATGCTTGTCTATGAGTAGAATCAACAACAACCAACTACCCGGGAGGGTAAGTAGTTGATCACATTAAGCAGTGTAAGCAAGTGTTCACTAAAGATAGGAATAATCTTATGTCAACCATGTTTGTGTGATTACCTTGTCTTATGAGTGCATCATTCATCATTTAGGCATACTTGGGAGAGTAGTCTAAAAACCAAATCTAGACTCGGGAGAGCAGATTGGATTGCATAAGCAAGAATGGGGACTTAGGAATAAGCTTCGTTTGCTACTACATAGTGTATACACCCTTTAAGTAGGATATAGTGGTATGCGGTCATCTTGTTTATATGTGAGAGCACGTGAGCGGGAATAGAGACTTAGAAACAAGGCCTCTCGACACTATCGCATATGCATCGCATGCGTCTTCGTCAAGTGTGTATAGCATGATCGTATAGCATGATCGCATAGCATGCGTTGGCTGAGGTTACCCTTGCGGTTAAGCTTAGTGTTGCGATGAAGACATCCTCACCATTTTATCTATTTTCCCATGCATTTTACTATGCATTAATAGTTGCCGTATATCTACCTCTCACAGTCATACTTCCACTGCTTAATCTGTTAGCTAGGAATGGGAGTAGCGCATAGCCAATAACCCTCAACATTCTTTTATTCTTTGCCGCAAACACATTACTTCATGACATTTAGCTACAAGTCCCTGAGTTCGACCTCGGATCACCCAAGAAACTTGCGATCTCGTTATACTTGGTGAGAGCACAAGAAAACTTGTGATATGAACGCATGGTCTTGTTATACTTACGTATAATTCACTACAACCGAAGCTATTAAAAATAAGGAGAGCCTTACAATGTTTAGTTAGTGGTTGTAGTAAATTATACATACCATCATAGATGCATCGCAAAGGTAAGCAATTAGACAAAGAGAATTTCAAGAGGATAATGCATAAAAGATAACAAGAAAAGAACCTTGAATAGAATAACGCTTGCGACCATGCTTTGGAATTCATGCGGTCGAGGCCATGCGTTGAATGGTGAAGAGGATCCTTCCATTGTAACTACGCACCGAGGAGAATTATTGTCGCACCTACAAGGAGCAGACGCACCGCATCCAAGAAAGCAGCCGCATATCCAGAATAACAATTAAAATAAACTACACTAAGAAAAGTAAGGTAAAGATAGAGTAGAAGATGTCCTTGGAGAAATTAGAGTGAAGTCATTGCAAGGAATCTTCCATGCAGGAGATTGCTCTCAACTGCTAAGGTCAAGAAGCTCGCCCTGACCATTAGAACTTCTAGCAATTGTTGGGCGCATGTTGGTCACCATGTGCTTAGAACTACCTTCAGCTCATACAACTGATTGCCCTTATATTCTGGGGTCAATATTGGCTTTCAGTGCATCGCCTACACTTCAATATTGTTTGCAGCTTGGTCGCACAAGTGACAATACTCCCAAGGTAAAAAGGTTGCTTGGCCGCATCTTCTACTTAATAGCCTTCATAATTCTAAATAAAAGGCCTATAATGACGTGCATTTCTACCCGTCATCTGCAATCCCAATAATTCCTTAGGGAATACATCTGGAAACTCATTTACCACTGAAACATCTTCTGATTTCAGCTTCTTCCCTTGAGCAACCACAACATGAGCCAAGTAGGCCCTACATCCCTTGCTCAGCAGCTTCCTAGCATTCACTGCTAATATCAAACTTCCTACAGTTAATCTTTTGCTTCCTACCAGGATTACATCCTGGCTATTTGATCTTTTGAACACTACCTCTTTCTTGTAGCAGTCCACTGAGGCGCGATATTTACATAGGAAATCCATTCCTAGAATGGCATCAAACTTTAACAAATCAAAGGGAGCAAATCAACATAAAAATCATGACCATTTATTAGCACCTCACAATGTTTATAACATTCCCCTACTATTATCACATCTCCCATAGGGGTAGAGATATATAACTCTTCAGACATTGGCTCAGACAACCTATCTATACTAGATGCAAACATGTTGGATATAAATGATGTGTGGCACCAGGGTCAAATAAAACATAAGCAGACTGTTTACATAACATCACGTTACCAGTCACAACATCTGGAGACTCTGCTGCCTCCTGGCGTGTCACGGCATACACTTGCCCTTGCTACTGAAGTCGACCTATGGCACCCTTCTGCTTGGCACCACTTGATCCTTCACTTCGATTTCCAGTGCCCTTCAGTTGGATAACTGTCAACGAAGTTATCTGTTGTGCTATTGAGGCTTCCTTGTTCACCTAGGGACAATCTCTCCTGAAATGTCCTGCTTGACCGCATTGGAAACATACCCCTCTTCCACTGTAGCACACTCACAGATGCATTCTACCACAACTAGGGCATATCGGTTTCCTGTTTGTACTAACTACAGACTCACTAGCCCGTGGCATCTCTGGTCGGCTGACTGCACTGACTGTGGGTCTTGATTTCCTCTTTCTGGATCTCTACCAACTCATATCCCTGAATCGGCTTCCACTAGACTAACCTACAACTGGGGGTCGAGATCCCCTATCTCTCAACCCTACTACAGCCTCACCACCTCTTTACAACTACTCATCATCTACTAAACTCCACTCTACTCATATCGCCGTCTCTACAAACTGGTTAAATTCTAACCAATTAGTCGTAGATGTCACTAGAGTTCTAATCTCTTACCTCAGTTCTTGCTCAAACTTCTTGTATCTATCTCTTTCCTCAGTATTGAGCATACTATGATAATTCTATAAATTTCTGCTTGTACTCTGCCACTGTGATTATTCTCTGTGTCAGTCTAAGGAACTCATCTCTTTTCACGTCTCGAAAAGAGCTACGGTAATACTTGTCTTCAAAGGCCACCCTGAACTTAGGCCATAACATCACATCCATACTGACTCGTCTGGTGGATACTACCTTCCACATTTCTCTGCTCCTTTTTGCAGCAGGAATGTGGCTAAGCCTACCTTTCTGCTTCTGGGCAGCCTATAACATTAAAACATTTTTCAATTACATCCAGTCATACTTCGACTTCAGCTAGGTCTATTGTACCCTTGAATGTCACAGCCCTTAGGGCTTTAAGCCTCTCAAAGCTATACTTCTTCTCTGGGTCGGCCCGTACTAAGACACCTCAAGAGGTTGAGGAGATGAACAGAATTCCATATGCTTCTGCAGTTGGGAGTTTGATGTACGTTATGTTATGTACACATCCTGAAATATGTTTTGCAATTGGAATCATCAACAGGTTCCAATCTAATCCTGGACATGTTCATTGCACCACTGTAAAAAAATATCCTCAAGTATCTTAGGAGAACGAGGGACTATATGCTTGTGTCTGGACCTAAGGATTTGATCCTTACAGGATACACTGATTCTGATTTTCAGACTGACGTAAATACCAAGAAATCTACTTCAGGATTAGTTTTCACTCTTAACGGAGGAGTTATAGTTTGGATCAGCATCAAACAAAATTGTATCACTGACTCCACCATGGAAGTGGAATACGTGGTTGCATGCAAAGCTGCTAAGGAAGTAGTATGGCTACGCAAATTCTTAGCTGATTTGGAAGTCGTTCCAAATATGCACCAGCCTGTATTGTGACAACAATGGTGCAGTTGCTAACTCCAAAGAACCCAGGAGTCACAAGTGTGGAAAACACATTGAACGAAAGTACCATCTCATCTGGGAGATTGTTGATAACAGGCAAAAATGCACGTTATTACAGTGCTAAATTATTAAACAATGAAGGTTTGCGTTGATAAAATATGTTAGATTGCATCCAAAAGCATTAAGTTTATAATATTGCGGTCGCATGCATTCATCGCATAGAAACAGTTATTTTTTTGTATTTTATGCAGAATATGCGTTGACGCAAGGCGAAAAGAGCGATCATAAGAAATCAACGGACGAGCGCAGCATTACCGCAAGGCTTTGCGGTGATTTGTGTTCGCAAAAATCTACTCAAAAAGGATTGCCGCATAGAGCCGGCACAACTTGGTTGGCGCATCTGGGTGAAAGGCATAATTAATCACGATGGGACAGAAAGCTGATGACGGTCGAATCCAAATTAAGTTGACAACCGCTAACGATAACGAGTACATTCAGATTTTCGGTGACAAATATTCGACGCATCAGTCGGAGAATTAAAGCTATCCCATCTGTGCAATCATAAGAGAGAAGCCGCCCTTCACCCCGAAGCTCTATAAATACGAAAGGCATCCTTCAGAAAAGGGGTTAACAAGTTCACCTGTTCACCGATTTAGGAGCTTTAGCCATGTTCATAGTTTTCTTTTATTTTTAAGGCGGAGCAAGGGAAGAGAAGAGACACCGAAATATCGCTCAGGGCAACTCGAGAGAGAACCCCAAGGTGTAGAAAGTAGAGAGCGGGCCGACTCTCGCGAGAGAGAGATTATCTTTTGAACAAGAGTAGAAAGACAGTGTAAAAGTCTGGGAAGCAAGAGATTGCTACCAGGCTCTTTATTCTCTTCTTGCATTGTTATTTTGTACTTCATCTTTATATTTATATAATGGAAGTTCTTATTCTACATCTGTTCACTCTCTTAGCACGCATGAGTAGCTAAACTTGTTGAATGGGTTGAGAATAACTAAGCTAACATGACCTAGGATGTTCATTGTTTGCGATTATCTTGTTTTATGTTGTGTCAAACATCCCTTTAGAGCTACTCAAGAGAGAGTCTAAAGAAAGAACCTAAGACTTGAGAGAGCTAGGTTAGAATCTAGACTCAAGACAGCAAGATTTAAACTGCATAAACAAGAGATAGGGACTTAGAGATAAGCTCTGTTTGCCAACCTGCATCACATGCATCCTAGAGATAGGGATGATATTATGTGGTCACCTTATTTTTATGTGTGTCATTTTGTCATCGCATAAATAAGAATAGAGGCTTATGTGTAGGTCCTATAGACTTATCGCATATATCGCATGTGTTCTAGCATTAGAAGCCATAGCATTCACATCGAGAGATGGTTTACTATTGTATATGTGTTGCATGATCGCATAGCATGAACGCATCCTAGGAAGTGTTAGCTGAAACCCTTCTCAACCCGCTCACCGCATACTCATCGTATCTTTCGTTTTATCAACTCTTTTCGAACTCTATCGCATTTATTTATTTCATTACCACAACAAACAAAACCAACAACTATTTGAGTTACGGGTTACTGCAAGGTTTTCCTGAAAATTACCACCGCAACCTGTTTTCCCAAGTCCCTGAGTTCGACCCTGGACTTACCAGGAAACTCAGTGGGGTTTACACTTGGATTCCACTAAGAAAACTTGAGTGTTCAATGCATTTTCATCATCGCATTTCATCCATAATTCTATATCATAAAATAACGCATCAATTATACACAGAGGAGATGTGCTCGTCACAAAGATAGCCTCTGAAAACAACCTTGCTGATCCATTCACCAAGGCCCTCTCGGCTAAAGTTTTCGAGGACCACCTAATGAGACTAGGACTCCGAGTAGTGTAATCTAGGGCAAGTGGGAGAATGTCTATGGTATTGTAGATGCCTTAGTTTATTGTATTTTTCCCATTATGTATCTCAACATTATATTGTATATATTTGTTCTCACTGGAGTTTAGTCCAAATGGGAGATTGTTGGAAATGTCCTAGAACTCGTAGTTCGTGTTACACATTCTATTTTATCAATAACAATGACTTGTTGATTTTGCATCTTATTATGAAAATCCAATAAACGCATCCTTGACTATAGTCTGAATGTTGTAACTTTATGTAATGACATAAACAGGATCAAGTTGACAGCATATAGCCTAAATGGTCTAATAAGTATATGGATGAAATTGGGTATCTCATCCTGATAACACTATTGACTATACGACAACCTTCTAAGCTTTTGACTAAATGATTGTGTACAAGCGCCATTATCTAAACGATCGTGTAGTATTTTACTAAACGATCGCGTGGCTAGCGAGTTTCTCTAAATGATCGTGTAAATTATCACAACTTATTTCCTAAACGATCGTATACTTGATGAAATTTTACTAAACGATCAAGCACAAAGTCTATACGATAGACACTATACTCTCCCACTTGCTTGGTCGTTAAGTTCGATCGTTGTTTCCTCCAAACCTCTACTAAATCCAACAGAGCCCATAACTTCTGGATTCTCACTCCAAGAATACCAAGGTTACTGAGTGATGGTGTCCGAAAGGTTGCTTGTTCATGGAGAAGTTTGTTCGTGGTTGACCAGACAATCCACTAGACAATTAAGTTGGCGTTCTAAGCGACAGCGAGAGGTTATTGTTCCAGACTCCACGAGAGCGAGAGAAAGTTAGAAGAAATGTTCTTCAAAGGTATATCTCTCGTTCCCTTTTGTATTTAGTTTCTAAAGCATGCCGTAATTTGTTAATAGATGTATAACTAGTTTGTATGTTTGTGAATGCTTGTAATTCTGTCACAATGAATTTGGAACGATCTTGCTTCTGCTCATAGGTTCTCTTTGATAAGAGATCCTTCAAGGATTGTCATGTTCAATAGTGTGTATTGGTCATCTAAACTTGTTATTGAGGGTTTCAAGCACTACAGACCGCTACTTCAAATTGATGGAACCCATTTGTACGAAAAGTATGAAGGAACATTATTGATAGCTACCTTAGTCGATGCAAATGCTCATGTCTATCCAACTGCACACGCTATTGTATCGGAGGAAATTGTTGATTCATGGGGCTAGTTTTTGAAAAATTTATGGGATCATATGGTGCATGGAAGGGAGGAAATATGTCTAATTTCAGATAGACACAAAGGCACTATATCTGCCGTGAGAATCCCTAACAATGGCTAGACAGGAATACACCACAAATTCTGCCTGCGACATGTAGCGAGTAATTTTAACTACAAGTATAAGAATAGTATATTGAAGAGCTTGATGTATAGTGCAGGATCAAAATTTCAAGTTGAAAGTTTAATGACTGTATGTCCGAACTTCAAATAGAAAAGCTTAATTGCTTATGACTTTTTGCTTCTATAGATCCTAAGCAGTGGACACAGTCACGTGATGGTGGTCACCGTTATGGATGGCTAACCACGAACATGGCCGAAAGTACGAATGTTGTTATGAAAGGAACCAGAAAGCTACCTATTTCTGCACTAGTCCAAGGAACATTCTACCGAACTATCATTTATTTTGCTGCTCGTCGTGTAGAAATAAAGACTGTTCTTGAATCTGGAGAGTGTTTCACAAGGTAAATTATTCACATCTTAGTTATCCCACATGTTCATACTAACTATGGAGGTATTCTAAGTAATTGTCGTATATGTCATAGGTATGCGGTTAAGAAATTAACTCGATGGGAACAATGTGCAACTGAACATGTCATTAACATATTTGACCATCAGACAGGGTTGTGTGACATCACCACATCAATCAACCCGATAACATTGAAAGGTGAAACCACACACCGAATAAAGTTAAGTGAAAGAACATGCACATGCAATAAGTGGTAGAGTTATGGAATCTCATGTTCTCTCGCTA
Organism: Benincasa hispida; assembly: GCF_027475165.1. Classification (NCBI taxonomy): domain Eukaryota; kingdom Viridiplantae; phylum Streptophyta; class Magnoliopsida; order Cucurbitales; family Cucurbitaceae; genus Benincasa; species Benincasa hispida. The sequence goes on along the minus strand of NC_143481.1, from coordinate 48,156,446 downwards.
TGGCTGCGTGTAAAACTATTGGGTTAGACTACTTGTACTACATTTAAGATTATTACAAAATTCACACTTATCTGACCTATCATTCACCTCATTTCGAGCCCATCCCCAATAAAAAATGTTGGCCAAATCCTAACTTCCTCACTATTTATCCCGATGAATCACGAGTTAGAAAAGTTGGTAAACCGTGTACTTCTCACATGCAAAACGAGATGGATTGGAATGAACGTTATAACACACATTGCACAATTTGCAGACAAGAAGGACACAATAGAAGAAATTGTCCCAAATGAGCTCGTGATGCGACTTAGTCATTAGATTTCGATTTTTTATTTCTTGGCTTGTTCTTGTAACTTTTTTTTTTTTTTTTTGTAACTGTAAACAATGAAGGGTGTATTCCTTATTGATTGTAATCGCATTGATTTATAGTAAATATTTAAGTTAAATTTAATCTTATTTTTATGGGATCAGATGGACGATGATGTTAGCACAGGTCATACAACGACTTAGTTTTGTACTTACATCATAGCCATAGATCTGAAGTTGTTTGGGAAGACGGGCATATTGATGCTATGCATTGTTGGCGACGGGAGGCTGTTATTTGAAGGCAGGAAGACTGATAACTTGTAGAAATACAAGTTATTTATGTTGTTTTATTTAGATCTTGCGGCTAAAATAAAGGAAAGTTGCGTTGATAGTATACAAATTGGCTAAGAAATAAGAAAATTATGAAATGTCGTAGACACACCCACTAATACCATTGTGATGGCGAGATAGAATGTTTCAGTCTCTGTTTTGCAGGAAATAAGTCACCGCATGCGTTCATGGCTCGAAGACAAAAAGAAACAACGCATCTACGTCACATGCGCCCATTAATCAAGAATGAAGAGATGATCAATGCAATGACAGCGCATGCGACAATCGATCATGAGCTTAGCGATCAACGCAATTTTAACCGCATGCGGTAATAAAAAACGACACCGCATACGGCGATCGATCGAAGATGTGAAGAGCAATGCATTTGCAGATGATTCTGATAAGTGTACAGCTTTTAGTTGTGCATTTCTGACGGATTGATTGCGTAATAGAAAGGAATTTTCCATTCCACCATTTCAGGAACTACCATAATTAGACAGTAGGGATCACAAATTCAAAGAGCCAAGGTCTCACCTATAATTAGCTTCTTCAAATTCGCTGAAAGGAGATACTGGTACATATACATATACAGATACACCTAGTTACAGAGATATACTGATATTGAGAGAGAGGTTGGTCTAAAGCAACTACAGAGTAAATCCAGGAGAACTCCGAGCAGAGAATTCTTCTAATTCCTGAAGTTGAAGCTCTGTACAAAGGTCAATTCTACCAGGAAAGCAAGACTAAGAAGGAAGCTTTCCTCTCCACCACTTCCATATGCCGGCAAGCGCAAATCTTCGATCAGGATCTGTGTCAAGACGTTGACACTCTTTCCGTATTTGTTTATATTCTCTATTTCATCCTTTGTACTCATCTTCTTTAATCCCTCATTCACAACATGTATCAAACGCTTAATTTTAGAATTAAATGTTATCATCGTCACCATTATCATCTCTCTGTCTCTTTCCATACGTTTATCATCCATTTTCTCCATGATGTGTTCTTAATCCCCGGGGTAAAAAGCAAAAATTAAGCGAGTGAGTTGATTTGTGTTAAGGAATTAATTAAGTTTAGCTAAAGCATGCTCGACGGCATCTTCACCTATGAGAGCAGAAGTGAAGACGTTATTCCGCCTATCGAGAGAAGGTTAGAAGAATGCGTTAACTAAAGTGAGAAGTATTTTCAGAGATGGAAACAACCTTGCGTTCATCACGTTCATCTCTGTTTCACCATAGACATATGGGAATGCGGCCGATCACCGAGAGGTGTATTCTTTCTCTTTCTGCTTCATTCATAAGACTTGCCATCGCATACATCGTTTTTTTTATACAACTTCACAGTCAGTCCTCGACCTCAGTATCATGTATCATGTATCATAGTAGTTTAGGAATTTACTTTACAACGCATTTTTACTTCATCGCAATTTATATTTCTGTACAAACCAACATTCTTAATTCATTATTAAAACCAGTCGCATGTATCACATAAGTATCGCATTAACGACAATAATCCCCGTGTTCGACCTCAGATCACTCTGAGAAACTTGCGTTGGAATTATACTTGGTTTCAGTGCAAGAAAACTTGTGACACGCACTACTTCATCGCATACTACGAGCATATCACTATCAACGCATACTCTTAGAACGTAGTATCGCATAAATTATCTTTATCGCAAAGTACTTGAGCGCATTTAGCACATCATTCATTTCATTCACAAGTCATGCGTTAGAGTTAGATAAAGATAAATATTATAAAATTTAATCATCAAGTTTATGGCAACGTGAGCTTGTATGATTCATCATCACAGTGCATGCATGATAAGGAAGTAATCTTTATCGTTACAAAGACTCAGGCCCGTGTATATTGAATTATCTACGAGTTGTAGGATTCTATGGAGTCTCCTGTACCAGATTTATACAACTAGACTGGCATTTGATAACAACATTAGTAAAACGATGGCGATAGGAGACACACACTTTTCACATGTTGCATGGAGAGTGTACGATTGCACTGCAAGATGTAGCTATCCAATTTGGAATCACGATTAATGGAAGACCATTGACCGGGTCACTAAATTATGGTTAGGAACAACTTTGTGTCGTCCTTTTAGGTGTAACAACAAATGATGTTGTTCTTAAGGGAGGTCGTCTTAGCCTGCCATGGTTAGTTGATCAATTCAACAATTTTGCTAATCTACTAGATAATGCAAATGAAGAGGAACTCCAATGATATGCTTGAGCATATATTCTCACATTGATTGGAGAATTAGTATTTCCTAACAAATCCAACAGCATAGTGCACCTAATGTATCTTCCTCTCTTGTAGATTTTTATGTTGTTGGGACGTACAGTTAGGGGGTTGGATGTCTTGCATGGCTATATAGGCAATTATGCAAGTGTGCAATTATAGATGGCAAAGACATTGCAAGCTTGCTTCTATTGCTGCAGATTTGGGCATGGGATCGATTTCCTCTTTTAGTGCCTCAACGACTTCACCGATATGAGAACAACTTGGGGAACAGACCACTTGCAGTATGGTAAGCATTTTTACCTCATTATTGTTATCTTCATTATGAAATACTAATAGCTAATATTTAACTTCTTATTGTTGTAGATGGAATGACAACTTTTCTGTAATCAGAGCACTGACGCATGTTCTATTACAGTATAGATACATATTGGATACACATATGCCTAACCAAGTAATATTACATTCATTTATATATTATATATTAATAATATTTCAATCTTTTGGTTTATTCATATTTTGATACATATGCAAAAAGATTATTTAGGAGCCACACAATAATCTCATCTAATTATTGTCGCCATATTGTCTCAATGGTAATGAGATATGGACATCTAAATGTCCGCTCATATACTTTTTTGTTGTGGAGTGACATCACCCAGATTGTGTGATGCGTCAATTTGAGATGTTGCAACAAATTCCTCAACCTTGCAATACAGACGCTCGACTCCATTCACACAACCTAAGAAGTAGGCATGAGTGAGGTCGTATTGCATATTTGGCTCCTCAAATTTCAATGTGAGAAAATTGTCAAAATTTGGTTGTTAATGGACATTCTATTAACAATAGTGTAGATACAAGACTTGGATATATTGAATGATATTCTATCGTGAGCAGGCAATATATAATGAAAGTAGGAGCATCCTATCACTTGTTGGTGTGATTTTATATTTACTAGGATTGTTTAATTTTATTGCTTTATTGCATACCAAAATAATTTTTAAAGTCATTAACTTGTTATTCAATTCTTTTTCAAGCCGGTTTACCAAATATGATATTATTTGCTATAAAGGCTTTGCGTAAACTCACCTCTATATATCGAGTGTGATATTTCGATGGTGATGTTCCAATGGAAAAACAAGGTGATCCAGCAAGACATCAGAACGTTCCTATTTGACCTAATGTTCATAATGAATATTCGACAACCCCACTCGATCATTTTACACGTAGTTCCATGATGCCATTTCCCTCAACATTTGAATTTTTTTCAACAACCCTTAGTGCACTAAGTATGGAAGAAGGACAAACTTCACATGTCCTTTCAGATGTCCATGATCAATACATGACATACTGACATCGTGGTAAGAGTATACACTTTACAGAGGAGGGTCAACCATCAAGTATAAGAGGTCGTGGCGATCATGGACACTATGTGACTCAACATGATCGATCTAAGCATAATAGAGGATCTTATTCTGATCATGAATAAAGAAATTGTACTTATAATCAAATTTATTATTCAAATAATAAATGCACTTTGACTTAATGTTATTAAATGCATCTTGAACAGACGCATTCACCTTTGCTTTTCTTTTATTTAATTAAATGTGTCTGTTCAAGAGACACATTCTATTTAAGGGATGCATTCACCTTTTCTTCTTTTTTTTTTCTTATTTAATTATTTGAATGTTCTAGACGAACGAATGAAATAATTTTGAATGCATCTCTTGAAGAGACACATTCAAATAAAGACAAAAAAAAATACCCTATTTTCCCTAAATAGTTTGAAAACAGCCGTTTTTACCCAATTAAGTTCTAAAACATCTCTATTTCTCCAATTAACCCCATGAAATCTTATAGTTTAATTAAATTTTCCAAGAAATAGTGGATTTGTAGTATGTAGCAAACAAGTATTGTAGATAGTTTTGTCTTAATTTCCATAACCTTCTATAAGTTAGATAACTAAATAATTTATTATAATGTTTTTATATGATCACATCTTAGTTGTTTCATATGTACCAATTGTATCTATTCAACCTATGATGTTTACAAATAAGTTGTTCTCCAATTTTCTCAACTTATCTATCCATATCTCCATATTCCCTAATTTTGTAGGACTTTTTACTATATATTTTTTTTTTCTTTCTATTTTTCTCCATTCTACCTCAATTGTCTTTGCCTTTTTCTCCTCCATATCTTATAGTTGTCTCTTCCGTAACTTCTCATAAAAAAATCAAAATGTTATTTGCTTCAAATGAATTTTATGGGAATGTGTGTTAATATTTAAATACATTGCAATTAGATAAAACACAAATTTAAAAGATTGAAAAAAAATGAACAAACAAACATATATAATATTGTAAAAAAAAAAAAAAAAGATTGAACAAAATAACCCGAGATCCCTGTAATATCACTTTCAAATAGACTCATAAAATTCATATATTAAGATATTTAAAAATAACTATACGATGAATGATGGTTCCTTAAATCTCTATAAAATAAAGCGTGATAAAGTTAATCAAAATCTTTATGAAAACAAACCGTGGGAAAACCAAATGGGGAAGAAATAACAAATCTCATACTAATCACCCATTCCCATCAAACTAAAAGTAAAATTGAAAAAGAATTTAGAGACATGAGTAAATCATATTTCATATATATTTCAACACATTCAATTTTTCCATAAAGGAACAAATAGTCAAAGTTGAAATAGTTTTCAAAAAATTTATCCCTGCAAGATTTTAAAGAAGAAATTCATAAAATTTATTTATAGATCTAAAAAAAACACAATAGCTCGTTAAATTTTTACAACTTAAACAAAATAAATAAATTTCTAAATCAAATCTCACAAAAAAAAATACCCAAAATATAAAATTAAACAAACAATCAGATTCGTGTGATAAAGTTAATTCAAATGCAAAATCAAATGTGATAAAGTTAATGAAGAAAACAAAATGAAGACGAAAAAAGTAATAATTTCACTATTAATCATCCATTTCAATTGAACTAAAAATGAAGTCAAGACAAAATTTTGAGAAATGAATAAATCATACTTACTTTCATATGTCAACAAATTCAATTTCACTATAAAAAGGAAAAAAATTATCTCATTGATAACTCTTAGGAGTGTTCAAATAACCCGATAACCCGAACAACTCAGACTACCCAACTCAAAAGGTAGTAAGGGTTGAGTTAGGTTAGTTTTGTTATTAGGTTATGATGTTGAAATTTTCTATTTTTATTTGGTTGGGTTGGGTTGTGGGTTAGCTAAAAAAAATTTGGGTTGACCCAACCCAACCAAATTATAAATATAAATATATGTACATATGTATTCCTATTTGTTTAAATTTTGATTGCTTTGTATTGATTAATTTGTGAATTTTTAATATTTTTCTTTTAAAATTGTTATGGTATTTGTCTTTGTTTAAAACTTGCAATAAATATCATAAATATTTGGTATTTAATATTTAAATTTTATAAGATTTTAGTTATTAGTCATATGTTGTATAAGAAAAATATATAATAAATTTATATATTTTTCTTTAAAAATAAAAAAATAAGTTATAATCTGACAACTTTATTTTGGGTTGATGGTATTAGTCATAGTTATAAAGTGTCCAACCTAACCCGATTTTAAGGGTTGGGTTAGGTTGGAAACTTTATTTTGGGTCATTTGGTTGTCAATCCAACCAACCCGGAATTTTTGGTTGGTTCAAAAAATACCATCAACCCATGTACATAATAACTTTGATTGTTCGCAACCACATAAACAAAATAAAGAGATGTTAAAGAACAAATTTGAATTAGTTTTCAAAAAAAAAATTATGCTGCAAAGACTTTAAAAAAGAAATTTATAAAATTCATATATCGAAATATGTGAAAGAACTATAAATGATGACTCTTTAAATTTTTACAACTCAAACAAACTAAATAAACCCTAAATCAAATATCTCCAAAACTAAAAAAACCCCAAAATCCAAAATTAAACAAACAAATAAAAATCAAATGTGATAAAGTTAATTAAAATATTTATGAATATACGAAAACAAAATAACGAAGAAAAAAAGTAACAATTCCACCTTTAATCATCGATTCCCATTAAACTAAAAATATACTTACTTCCATATATCGACAAATGTAATACAGAAAAATAATCTCTCATTGATAACTCTGGATTGTTCGCAACCACCATGAACAAAGCAAAGAGACACTAAAGAACAAAATTAAATTGGTTTTAAAAAAAAAAATATGCTGCAAAGACATTTAAAAAGAAATTCGTAAGATTTATAAAATTCATATATCGAAATATCTAAAAAGAATTGTAGGTTGAATGATGGTTTCTCAAATCTCTACAACTTAAACAAATTAAATAAACCTCTAAATCAAATCTCTTCGAAACTAAAAAATTCCACAACCCAAACTTAAATAGACAAACAAAAATCAAATGTGATAAAGTTAATCCAAATGTTTATGAACACAGGGAAACAAAATGAGAAAGAACAAAAAAAAATTAACAATTCCACCACTAATCACTAATTCGCAGTAAACTGAAAATGAAATCAAAATAAAATTTAGAGGCATGAGTAAATTACCAACCTTTGAGAAATTTTAAACATCGCTCTTGGGATCCAATGGCTTTTAACGAATAAATTGAAATAAACTAATTTTGTGAAACTTCTCTTTCTTAAAAAGTTATTATGGTGTTATAAAGAATTGGTTATACTTGAAACGGTTTAAAATGGAGAGGCATGAGATTTAAAAAAACACTGTTTTAAAAATATTTTACATGAAGGGAAAAAAAATAAAATTAAGGAAAAAATGACAAAATGAGAATTCTAAAAAGAAGTAAGGGCAAAATGAAGAGTCGAAAATTCTCCTTATTTTATCTTTTTAATATAGTAGAGATAATTATGCATTTTCGAATCTCAAATTTATAATACCATGCACTAAAAACAAACAAAATGTTGTATTTAGAAGATAATACCGTAGATTTTTTTTTTTTTTAAAAAAAAAAAACCAATGGTATATTGAACCCTTATTTTTTTTTAAACTTAGTTAATCTTAAGAAATGTTTAAGGGTGATTTTGAAATGATCAAAATCACTTTTGTGATCATTTCAACTTATTTGAATAACCCGGTGACCTACCAATTGTAGAAGCTTTTGTCGAGGCTGGAACTTTTGGCGATGAGACTTTCGAAGCACTTATTCTTTCTGATAAGCGAAGCTGGGTGCCCCTTTTCGCTGGTAAATACGGAGTAGGATCCACCCTGGCATCTGAATTTATCGTATACTGAGGTGCTCCCCGCCGGTTGTTGGAACCTTTTTTGTTCAACCGAAGTAAAGGAGTTCCAGAGGAAGGGGCGTGGTTGGTGTGTCACTGGGTCGGTGGGGAGGTAAGAACTATCGGCAGACGAAAGAGAACTTATTTAGACGAAAAGTGTGCCGGTGCACTTCGGAACTCGTTGAGAATGGGCGTTTTAGGGCTGGATCTAAAAGCTCTCCAACGTGTTGACTTTTTCCGTTTTTTGTCAAGACGATAAAAGAAAGATAAATAAAGGGTGTTGTCCACCAGAACATCGATGTGAGGAAGATATAGAAATTTCAAACTCAAAAAATAAATCACTCCAAAACGTTTCACTCATTCAACATCAATTTTGATGATCTAAAATTACATCCAGAAATATTAAATTGATTTTTGTGATCAAAAGATCTGTACACGTGATTTTTTCTCACGATAGAAAATAATTTTAATAATTTTAAAATTAATTTCAATGGTACACTTAAAATATAAAATAGAATCAGATTGGCTCGGTAGAGACACAATTTCCCTTCTCATTTTTATTTAAAAGAAAGGGGGGAGGGGGGAAGCTTGTTGGAAAAAAAAGAAAAGAAAAAGAATCCCTTTCCTGTTTGGCGCCATATTTCCAATTAACTTAATAATAATAATAATAAAGAAATTGAAAAGTGCAAAAAAAAAAAAAAAAAAAGAACCCACAGTCGGTCCAGCTCCAGTCTCCGATCGCGCAGCCACCACGACGCCGAGAGAAAATCCGTATTCTGAAGCAGCTCGGTCCAGTTCCAGTTCCGAAATTGTTCATCAATGTCGGAAGTAATTGCCGTGATGGATATTGACGACGATAATGGCAACAACGAAGCTGAAAAGCCAGTCAAGGGCAAAAACGTTGCCAGTCCTGCCGCCGCACCCGACGGCAAAGCCATACCCTGGGTTGAGAAGTTTCGGCCTAAGTCTCTCGCTGATGTTGCTGCTCACCGCGACATTGTTGACACCAGTAAGACTTTTATACCATAAAGTATACTGCTCGATACATTAGGGTTCTAGCTTTCAGTGGTTTACTCTTTACTTTCCTTCTATTTCACAACTCAATCTGAAAGTAGGGATTCTTTTGTAGTTGAAAGAATAGTTTAAAACAGCGAACGATTGTATTAAGGAATTCATTGTTTGCCAATTAATTTTCTTAGTTTTGCAAAATCTGTGCTTGATATTTCAATTTTCATGTTCTTATTTTTGTTGTCTTTGGGTTTCTTTATCTTCTGTGGAATGTTAATTAGTCGACAAGCTTACCAGTGAGAATAGGCTGCCACATCTCCTGTTGTACGGCCCTCCTGGCACTGGCAAGACATCAACTATTCTAGCGGTTGCTCGCAAGCTTTATGGAACAAACTACCAAAACATGATACTGGAGCTGAACGCATCAGATGATAGAGGGATTGATGTTGTCAGACAGCAGATTCAGGATTTTGCAAGTACCCAAAGCTTTTCATTTGGGTATGATTAACTATCTATCATTCACTTTCCCTATTGCTTTCCTTGGCAATCAGTCTAAACACTAAATTAGAAAATATGCTCTCTGTAAAATTGGGAGTATATTTGAGGAGTTCGGTGCAGTATAATATAATACATCTGGCAACTGATCACTCATCTGTGAGCAAGCAGACTATTACATTTTGAATTATATTATGGTTGATCGTTGCAATGCAATGTGTATCAGAGTAGGTAAAACTGTGTTTTAAGTGTCTTATTGACACTTCGTTGGTATTGACTGATGACTTATTGATACAAAATGGCTTTTATACATCTCAATACAATTTATTTAGAATACCACATTTATATGCAGTTTATAACATCTAAATTTCCAGGGCAAAGGCGTCTGTAAAATTGGTACTATTGGACGAGGCAGATGCCATGACTAAAGATGCACAGTTTGCTTTACGTAGAGGTAGAGGCTTCTCTCATATGTTGCTACTCTCGCCATCTTCCATTAAGCTTCCTTACCCTATGCCTATTGTTGCTATATTTGTCTTATGCAGTAATTGAGAAATACACGAAAAATACAAGGTTTGCTCTTATCTGTAATCACGTCAATAAGATTATTCCAGCATTACAATCAAGGTGTACCCGCTTTCGATTTGCTCCTCTTGATAACTTTCATGTCACTGAACGACTCAAATATGTTATTGAGGCTGAGAGGTACTTTCACCTTACAATACATGCACAAGTCTCGTTATTGCTTACATTATGTCTGACAAGCAAATACACAAAGCCATCAATGTTTTGGATCTACAGTATATTAACGTTTAATGGCAATTTCCTTTATCTTTTTATTCTGATAATTCTATCTATCATTCTAGCTTCGTAAGTAATCGGGTTAGAATGCACAATCTCTCTCTCTCTCTCTCTCCAAATTTTGTTTACTAAGGACATTTTAGGCAGAGTTCATTAAACTTCTTATTGTTGATCAATGGACATGTAATTGTTATTATACTTGAAGTTTCTTCGGTACATTGTGTCCTACTTTTTGTCAACTCTATCTTTGCGCTTCCATAAAGTTCTATTTTAAAAAGCACGTGTAATTTATTGAAACTTTGTTGTTTTTGAGGTGATGGTAGTTGGAGTCTATGCATTTTATGAAATTTGTCTATTGAACTGTTTTACTCTGTTTTATGTCTTTTAGTAACTATACTGTGCCATGGCATGTGAACATACATTTCATGATCTATAACTGAATGGTAATCAGGTTGGACGTCACCGAGAGTGGCTTAGCAGCCCTTGTTCGACTTTGCAGTGGTGATATGAGAAAGGCCTTAAATATTCTACAGGTAATAATGTTTTTATTTAACTGTTGTTTTCTGGCTTTGGTGGCATTGTCCCTATTAGGTCAGAATAAAGCAATGACTTCATTTTATGAGAATTAAGAAATATGGTAGTGTAAATGAGAGACACATCATGTCAGTAATGTGAAATGTAAGCAACTTGTTCCCCTTCTTTGAAAGATTTAGACTGTGATATCGTGTTACACAATCACTGTTAAAGTGGTTTTTCACCTCTCCAATTTTCACCCTTCCTTGTTTACTAGTAATGTTATTGGACTGTCGAGACAGACATTAATCATTACTTGAAAATTTGGACGAACTGATACGGGCAACCCTAGAGTAATGGCTTAGTAACCCTAGTAAAAACTAGCACCTCTTGAACACACAAACTATTACTTTAAAATTTGGTTGAAGTGATAAGGACAGTTCTAGAGAAATGGTTTGGCAATCCCAATAAAAACTAGCACCTCTTAAACTCACAAACCAAGATCTTTCTTACACACAGGATAACACGCAAGAGGAAGCAAGATGGTTATGTTGATGGCCTAATACCTCCTGGAAGAAGGCAAGCTTAAATCTAATGTCCAATTGCTCCACAAGTTTTGGTGACCAACTAAGCTTGAATGATTTTATGGATTTTTGGTGGAAGCAATACTAATCAAATTACCATGAGACTCCTGACAGTTAAAGGAGGAGAGAACTCTCAGCTCAACAATTTCATTCAACGAGAACATTCTAGGTTACAAGTGAACATAAATTGGCTTATATATGGCCAACCAAAAACAATAAATAGTTTTAACCTAATAAAACATACAAAAATCACATCAGAAAGTAAAGTTTAGAGCTGAGGGAGGGAATTGGGCCTTAGCCCTTATAAGAGAAGCCCAACAATTAAAGTCACAACAAAATTACATAGATCAACCAAAATAAAGTCCAAAACTAAGATCCGTTGCTATTATAAGTGGTTCATAGCCTTGGCGCTTGACCAAAAATTCATGTCATCCCATCTCCTTGTTTCTTTTTTTGTGGTCTTTGGTTCATACCAGGAACTTTCAAGATCAAGAGTTTAACTTTATATGGTGTTATGATATGAAACCCTAGTGAATTGGAATTAGAAACCCTCTTGGGGTGAGAACTCCTAATTCTCAATCACTAAAACCCCAAATCAATTAATTTCAACCCTAAGGATTGGGTTAGACACGGATTGCCTTAAGATCAAGACAAGAACAGGTTTCTTGCCCCAAGATTCGAACACTCAACAAATAGGATAATCAATCCCACTTGAATGTTCTTGACATGCAACTCAACAAATGAATTGCAAAAGTTCAAGAAACTCTCTATCTAAACTTGAAAAAATAAGGTCAAAGGCTAAATTCCATTCATTGTAAAACTTGACCTATCAAAACAACCCAAAGGCATGGCTTAAATAGCCTCCCAATAAAAAACTCTATGCATCATAGTAAAAAGACAAAATTAACCCTACTTAAATGTCATAAAAAGGATAAAGTTGAAAAATACTAAAATACATCAAAATTATTAAATAAAATTTAATTAATATTTTGATGCCTGAATGGTTCATATCATCCTCTCCTTTTGAAGGATTCGTCCTCGAATCCAAATCAAAGCCTCGTAGAGCAGTTTTGAAGTTGTGAGAAGAAAGTGATGTCAAGTTCCGAGCACTCTCCTGGATGGTCTTGTAAAGCAACTTTGTAGCTATAAGATGTCAAAGGTTGACATTGTCTTGGGTTATGTTTATTTTTGAAAGAATATCCGTTCTTTGAGTTTTGTTTCAAAGTCACTTTAACATCCTGCAAAAACTCAAAGTAAAGCTATGCAAACTTGGTTGAAGTTCATCTATTAGAAAACAAACTCTTTTGTTGACCTCACATCTCCAACATTTCCATGTGTTGAAGTCCCACAGAATTGAGCTGTGATTTCAGCAACAAAGAAAAAAATAAAGAAGTTTGAATAATTAGAGTTATTACGACATACATATTTTTCAGTTCCTGTCTTCTGTTAGTACTATGAGAAATGATCAAACTGTGAATAAGAAAGGCCACAAAGCGCTTCTAAATCTCTGGACAGCAATCTGCATATTTTGGAATTTGGACCATAATGCACCCTTAAATCATCATGCATTGGTGAGTGTGAACGTTTTTTTACAACTCGTAGATCAATAGAAGACATTTACATATGTTATTTAGTTCACTTGTTACTTTGTGATCCTGATAACACCTTTGAAATTTTTCCCTTTTTTTTTTTAATGTAGTCAACGCATATGGCTTCTCAACATATTACTGAAGAAGCTGTATACCTTTGCACAGGGAATCCAATGCCAAAAGACATAGAGCAAATATCATTTTGGCTGCTGAATGAGCCATTTTCTGACAGTTTTAAGCGTAATTTGTTTTCTCTGAAATTTTCCATTTATTTTGATGTGTTTTGCCAGTTTCTGTTTATTCCTACCTATCTCATTTACAGGAATATCTGAAATAAAGACCAGAAAGGGATTGGCTTTGGTTGATATAGTGAGAGAAGTCACTCTGTGAGTGCTTTTTCTTATTGTGCATGGTTTCTGAGTGATGATTTTTGCTTGATTTTTGCCACTATTCTATTTATGTAGGTTTGTTTTTAAGTTAAAGATGCCATCGGATATCAGAGTTCGGTTGATTAATGATCTGGCTGACATAGAGTATGCATCAATCTCTACTTGTGTAATTTATTGTCAAGTTTTATTATTTTATTCTGTTGAAATACGTATGATCTGCCAAGTAATGGGCACCATCATCAACTTGAACAATACTCGACTGATGTTGATGTTCACCATACGCATTTTATCCGATTTGTTATTCAACAATAAGTAAATTGAAAGGTTTAAAAGACGGGTTTCTTTCTTTTCTTGTGTGTGTGTGGATGGGTAGGAGCTTAATAAGTTGAAGAGTATTTTGACATATAAGTAGAAAAGGGCAAGGGAATCTTAGTTTTCCAATCTAACTTCTAAAACATTCTTTCTCATCTACTTCCACTTTTGTTAGCCAAAAGTTCTGTTGTATCTTTTAGTTCAATGAATAGAAAGCATCTCTCCATCTGTATGGCCTTTACGTGCACTATCATAGAATTATGCTGCAGTTTTCTTTATGGATAAAGATGAAAGACATTCTATCATATGATTTGTTGTTATCTTCTGATCTTATCTTTTCTAATTTGAAAAAGCATGGTCAAACTGCTGCACCTAACACAATTATTTCTAACAAAGCTTTAAACATGAATCAATGATCTCATTAGTTGAAAAAGACTGGCTTAATTAGCATATTCTTGCATTGCTTGTAAGCTGTAACTTCACCCAACTGTACACTGGAGCTATCCCGCTAATCTATAGAATAGAATAGGTATAAAGTTTTCGAAGACCTGAAGATGATAATGACTTTTCATGACATTCTTTTTACCAAAGGATGAATGGGGAAATAGAGGTACTGAAGTCAATACTTGAGCACATGGGATTTCTTAACTCGATCAAATTAATACAAAAAAAAAAAAGAAAAAAGAAAAAAGAAATCTAAAAGGGAGGATCCGTATTAAGTTTTTAATCTGTTACTGATTAACCAGTTTGACCGGGTGCTACTCATAGGTACCGGATGAGTTTCGGATGCAATGACAAGCTACAACTCGGATCGCTCATCTCATCTTTTACACGAGCTAGATCTGCGCTTGTCGCTGCTGCACAGTAGTTTTGTGGCTAAAGCGAAGTTTTGTAACGTATTAGAGTGGTTTGTTCACCAACCATCTGTCACGCCCGTGTTCAAGGATTAGGTACGAACTGTAGAGAATGTGAACATATTCTTCATTTGACTTCCAGCTTTTGGTGCAAAAAGTAAATGCTGACATTGATGTTCTTTATTATGTGGGAAGGAAATGTAATATTTGAAACTTTGAAAGTCTGCAAGAAAAGGTTAGATAACATTTAAAGTATTTCTTTGTTCTTGTTGGACTGATTCACTTCCAATATTTCGGCACATGCTTATCTTTAATAGTAGTTTGTCTACAACCACCATTTTTTTTTTTCATGCGTGCTGAATTTGTTTAATTGCATTATTGAGATTTAGAATAGTTCTTTTTCTCTTTGTGGGGTTGCGACTTCGTTCATTTGATATTTTAGGATAAATTATAAGTTAAATTTAGTCCATATAGTTTTAAAAGTTAAAATGTTATTCTTATCGTTTGATAAAGCCTCGTAAATAGTAGATTATTCTTGATAATTTTGAATGAATTCTATCTTTTAAATTACATAGTTCAAATTCTAAGTTTACCAAATTTATAATTTAATCGATATTTAATTCCCCTCTGGAGCTTACTTTCATTAAAAAGTAAGAAAGAAAGCACATTGACAAAAGAATTGTATGCTTCTAGATAAGTATGGATCAGTTTGATGGATAAAGCAAGCCTCCTACTATAGACACCTATAATTTCAGACGCTATATTATTTTTTTGCCTTTTTATTTCAATGAATTATTACTATTATTATTATTATTATTATTATTATTGTTTTTAATGTTATTCATATCGAGGTTTGAAATTTGATATGACTAGTATCAATTATTTCATTGATTGGGACGTTGGATACTTCACATGTTTTTTTAATGCAAATATGTAACTGGTCCACTGAATGATAATTTAAGAATATCAACACTAAAAACGTGTAATTTAAAACTATGAAAATAAACGGAAAAAGATGAGAAATAGCGCACTCAATTTTCTATCTTTCCAAATTGATATATTTTTCGAAAAGTTGTTAAACTAGTTGTTCTCGGTGGAATTCGGGCGAATCAACGAGATTTAGTTAAAAAATTCAAATTTTCCAATTTAGGTAGTCCATCCAAATCTTATACCAAATTTTATATATTTTCAAATTTTTCCTAAATTTGGTTATCTTTATCGAACATCATATTTAATTCTTACTTAATTTTAGGTCAATTTCTCTTTCCACGATTATATGAATTTTTAAATTTCCAAATGGATTTACTAATTAGATTTTTTTTCTTGCATTTTGATTTTCAAATTTTGGGAAAGATTAAATTTTGTAAGAAAATAGGTAAGATATGGAAAATATATAAAATCTCGATATTAATCTGCCTGAGAATTCATCGATCTTAGGGTTAATTTGTTTAGATTCATACTGAGATTTTATATATTTTTCATATTTTCATATTTTTTATTTTAATCTTTTCAAAAACTTAAAAATCAAAATCAATCACCTGATATTCATATAACAAAATTCATTTGAATAATTGGTAAATTGATTATTTTGATATAATATTTGGTAAAATAATTGAATTTGGAGAAAATTTGAAAATATATAAAATTTGGTATAGGATTTAGGAAGATCACGTAATATTTTGGAAAAATTATACAAAAGGGCCAAAATAATTGATACGTTAGAAAAAACTATTTTTTTCTAATTAAATCTCGATGTTCCGAAAAAAACTATTTGAATGATATTTTAAAAAGGGTACTAGTTTAAAACTTATTTCTCACAATTTATTGTTATTATTATTATGTAGTTTCTAATGCCAAATTATTGTATGAAGTATAATTTTTGGAGAATGTAAAAAATTAAAAATTAAAAATTAAAAAAAAAAAAAAAAAAAAAAGAAAAGAAAAGAAAAGAAAAGAAAAGAAAAGAAAAGAAGAAGAAGAAGAAGAAGAAGAAGAAGAAGAAGAAGAAGAAGAAGCTTTACATATAGTGTTGTACAACTATATTAAAAAAATAAAACAGATTTCCCATATATTGAGAGGGAAATTGGAATGTTTATAATTGTTATTTTATTGAAAAAAAAATAAAGAACAACTTCAAAAATTTTATGGCGAATCATAATAATTATTTTTCACATTGCATTTGAAATCTAGTGAGTACTGAGTATGTTGTTTCTAATTTGATGAGAGCAAGATTTATCCTTTGGACTTTTATTTTCTTATATATATATATATATATATAATTGAAATATTTTTTTTCTTGGATATTATTTATTATATTAATTGCTTCTCCTAATATTTTGTTAAACAAAATTAATAATAATTAACGTACGTATTAAAAAAGTATTTAAATTAATAATATGTCTTCTTTGGTCATTATAATTAAACCACAATTTAATATTGTTTACCTAACATTACAATCCGCCTTTTCATTTTCAAAATTATTGAAATTTACAAAATACTAATTTATCCCATTCTGAAGCTTATTATTTTAAAAGTGTAGTTGACAACAATTTTTTCTCTTAAAAAAAAAAAGCTACAATACTCTCAAATTAAGCCTCAAGTGAAATAAAACCTCAAATTAGTAACTTCATTAATTAAGAACCTTAAATTTGTCCAATAAATCAATTCAATCTTCCAATGAGATTTTATTTTACAGTTGGTAATGCATAATTTTTACTTAACTAAAAGAAAAATTATGAAATATAATGAAAAATCGTTCATTCATGTTTTCACCTTACAAAATTATCACCTTCTTTTCTTTTTTTTTTTTTTTTATAAAATTTTATGTAATCTTGCTAAATCTTATATCTTTCTAAATTTTCTCTGAATTTGGTTATATACATTAAATTTTACATCAAGTTATTACAAAATTTTTCAAATCTTTGGCCTAATTTCTCTTTTTACAATTATATGAAAATTTCAAATTTTAAATAGAGTTTTCAATTATTAAAATAGAATTTTCAAATTGACTACATATTTAAATTTAGGGGGAAATCAAATTTTACGAAAATTTGGTAAGATTTGAGACATATATATATATATATATATATATGTATGTATGTATGTATGTATGTAAATTTATATATGTATGTATGTATATAAATGTATGTATATAAATTCGGTGTTAATCTTGCCGAAGATTCCACCGACAAAACTTAGATATATCGAATTCCGGTGCTAATTATATCAGGGAGAAAGTCCAATATATAGAATTTTGGTGTTATTTTGCGTAGGATTAACATCGAAATCCACAATCTCCCCAAATATTATATAACTCTTATTTCTTCTCGTATTTTCTCTAGTAGCATTTCTAAAATCTTATATAAAATCTTACAAATTTTACTTCCAATTTATATGCAATCTCTCCCGATCTTATACCAACTCTTTAGTTGACTGATTATCTAAATAACTTATCAATTATCTTTTTAAATTTCTTCAAAATATGTAATATTTGGTAATGTGATTTTTTAATTTTGAAAAAATTTGGGAAGATGTTTCGATTTTTGTTACCCAAATCTCGAATGTAATCCAGCTAGATGTAGCGAGATAAGGTTCAAAACAAGTTAGAAAAATAATTTTTTTAACTAAATCTCAATGTTGATTTTGTCTGAGATGAACCGAGAAAAACTATTTGAACATATTTTCAAAAAGCATACTAGTTTTGTAAGGTAAAAGCTTAAATATGCTATTTTGACAATTTTCCTATAATGGAAAGAGGTTAACCTACCGAGTGTTTTGCTAATCAAGAGATCTATAATTCAAATCTTCCTACACCTCTAATCATTAAAATTGAGAAAAAAAATGTTAATCAAACTACTGTATCAATTAATTTAAACATTAAATATTCATAAATGTATCAATTTACTAACATCATGTGATATTTATAATTATTTCAATTAAATTTCTAAGTGAACCACTTATTAAAATTACCTTTAGACATTGTCAATATTTTTTTTTGTAATTAATTAGTCTGAGGTTTTAATTGTTCAGGTATGATTCAAAATTAAAAAAAAAAAAAAAAAAAAAAAAAAAAAAAAAAAAAAAAAAAAAAAAACAAAAAAAAAAAACAAAATAAATTAAATTTAGGATAAAATAAAAGTACCCCTAAAATTAAAACCTTAGGATAAAATAAAGTATCCCTAAAATCAAAACCTCAAATTAATAATTGTATTACTTGTTTCTTCAAGCTTATCAAAATAATTGATAGAAAATTTAAAAACTAATGGAACAAAATGTGGTAAAATTTTATTAATATTGAATGATTTTTTTCTTATTTAGAAGGTAACTTTCTTATAAGCCATTAAAAGAGGTAATCAAATTTTAGTATGTAAATTGTTACATTCTTTTTTTCCTCCTAAATTTATTGACACTATAAAGCTATAACATGCTATTGATATATCTATATATATGTGTGTTGGATTGAAAGTTTTTATAGACTAATCCAAAAATTCGAATTGATTGGATTGATAACTTAAATTGAATTATCGGATTATAATTTTTTTAATACCTAATATCTATAATATTTATGTCAAATTTTAACAAAAACATGACAAATTTTACTAAATAATCCAACTTTAACCAACACAACTAATAGTAGAAAAAGTTAAGTTCAATCGACCAACAAAAACAGAAAAAGTTGAAACCCACTCTAGGATTAAAACTGAATAAAATTAACCTAATCCCATCTTTAAATATTAGATTTTAGATTGAATAGTCTAAATTCGAAGATTATTTAAACATTCTTAGACAAGGTTTTCGAATTCAGGCAAATTACAACTCAAATTTTTGTCTGAGTAACTACTTATCTCATAAGACCATAATTTAAAAAGAAAAAAAATCATATAATAAGAAATTTCAATATATTAACAAACCTAAGATTTAATTTAAGCTACAAAATAAAGGTGAACTTAGAAGGGTCGCTTCATTAAATCTTACCAAATAGTAATTAATCATATTAAAACACCGCCAGTTGCGCAACCAATCTCTGATTAAACCTCGTCCGTCCAATCTAATGCTACAGTGGACCCCACAACATCCCCCACTTCTACAATAACTAACTACGTACTGTCTCTCGTATCCGTATGTATGTATATTTTTTTCCTATACACGTGGCGCACTCACAGACTCCAGTCTCGTGCGGACCGTCGGATTGAGTGATGACCATCAACGGCTGTTAGAAAGTTTTAAGATTCGAAGGACTTTGTGAAATGAAATGAGAATCAGACGGTGGTGATTTAAAAGGGCTTCTGCAGGTACATGAACATATCCTGCAATGGCGACATCTGATTCCCGCTCTGAAACTGCGTTGCGAATTCATGGTCTAGGGAGGTATCAATGTAATTATATCGAAAATTAAAGGCGTTTTCCAATTCCTTCCATTTTGGCTCGCTTTGAACTTCACCCGTCGTGAACTCCGGCGATACCACGTGCTCCGAACAGCTTGAATCTGTATGTAATCGCGGTATTGAATCCGATGTATCGAAATGTATGTAATCGTCTACCGCCGCCGGCGCCGCCGTCACTGGCGGCATTGACGAATCACCGCCGCCTCGACTGGTGAAAATCTTCGGCTTCTCGTCTTCTTCATCTTCGAAGACGTTCGTGTTTCGAGTGATGGAAATCTGATGTCGCTTCTCGATTACGCCTTTTTTGTTGTAAATCCGGCATAGAACCCAATCATCAAGCTGTAAAATCATAATTAATTGATTCAGATTTCGCAAAAGGGGGAAAAAAAGCCCTAAAAATTTTGTGTTCGATGAAAATTACCTTAAGATCGTTCTTGTTGCGAGCTGACCGGTCCACGTCGGCGAGCCGGTACTCATGCATAATCCAATTGGTTTTCTCTCCTCTCGGAGCTTTACCGGCGTAGAAAACCAACGCCTTCTTGATTCCAACCGGTTTCGGATGTCCGATTGGCTTATCGGCTCCGGTTGCCTTCCAATAACCCGAACCGGCCGCCCGGTTCGGACGCGAACCGTTCGGATATTTCCGTTCCCTTGGAGAGAAGAAATACCACTCTTTCTCTCCGTGCAAGGCCAATTCTGTAAAATTCAACCGGAGGAAAATTCAACGGTAAGAAATAAGAATCAATATCGGACTAAATTTGAAATAGAATTCGAATTTTTCGAGTCAATTACCAGGAAGGTCCCAAGGATCGAATTTATAGAGGTCGATCTCAGCGATAATCGGCACAGCAATCGGCTGCGACGCACATCTCCGGCAGAGATAGTGCATAACAAGCTCCTCGTCGGTCGGATGAAACCGGAAACCGGGCGGCATCTGAGTCAAGTCAGTCGTCATCTTTCTGTTCTTTGAAAATTCTCTGATTTCTCCGGTGGCCGGTTTACTGTTGGTTTTTTTCTTTTTTTCTGTGTGTTGTTTTTGAGGTTGGTCGACGGTTCAAACGTAGAAACAAAGGGAAGGAAGGGTATTTATAGGGGTGAGGAGAGGGACACGTGGCGGTGAGAGTGGAAAAAACACGTGATATATAACGCATATGGGTGTC